>NC_142936.1:70874157-70914157 GCF_046866305.1 Octopus bimaculoides | reverse complement strand
AGATTAAACACAAACATTGCGCTGAGAAACCAATACTTTCAACACTTAATATGGTGGCCTGTTTAACCAAGTATTTATATTAATCAAAATGTAGAAGACATAAAGAAAAAACTGTATGTATATATATGTATGAATGTACATGTATTCATGTGAATAGTTTCTAAGAATCTTTTGTGTATATATACACACACACACACACACACACACACACACACACACACACACACACACACATATATATATACACACACACATACACACCCGCACAAATGCATACAGATATACACAATTCTTAGAAAATAATACTCATACAGTTAACTAAGGTGATATTTGATACAAGATTTTTTTAAATATTTGTCAAGCTTTTAGCAAAATTCTGTATTGAAAGCACATACAGATGCAACAATGACCTTTGGCTATCAGCATATGATGATAAGTGGGATACAAATGTAAAATATATTGAAACATGATATATTTACTGCTATATGATATACACAGATTTTATCAACATCTGTCGGAAGAAAGTTTACTTTCTGCACTGTATGGTGGCTGACATAAAAATGTTTAATCTAATGAATAGCTTGAAACAATTTCAATAAAAAATAAACAATAGGAGTTTGTTCTGGCATTAAAAAGATATACTAAAAAGCTTGAAGATGATTTGATGAATATTGCCCTCAATTTAAGTACTTGAAGCTTTTAGTGAGCTACCAACCTGCTGAAGAATAAGCATATTTCATTGTGTTGTACTTAAATCTAATACCATTTAACATAGCAATCTATGCTCACTCCCTTACTCTTTAATTGTCAATAAATTAGGATCTTAGTGTGGTCTCCCTTACTATTCCTGATAAGAAAGTTCCTTAATGTTAATAATTTTTCTCTAAAATCTTGGCTTTTATTTGAAGCATGTTATAGACACAAACACAGCTATATTAAGTTTGTTTTGTAACCATATGGCTTTGGGCTGTATAATAGCTTAGACAAGTGTGTTCAAATAAAACCCCAACTAAACTAATGCTTCATGAGAGAAATATGGTAAACACAAATTAAACTATATTATAGAAGCCCACCAAATTTGGTCATTCATTCATTCCATTTTCTATCCATTTTACATGCATGGTTTGAATATGTATATATATATATATATATATATATATATATATATATATATATATATATATATCATCATCATCATCATTTAATATCTGCTTTCCATGCTAGCATGGGTTGGACGATTTGACAGAGGACTGGCGAACCAGATGGCTGCACCAGGCTCCAATCTGATCTGGCAGAATTTCTACAGCTGGATGCACTTCCTAACGCCAACTACTCCAAGAGTGTAGTGGGTGCTTTTACATGCCACTGGCACGAGGGCCAGTCAGGCAGTACTGACAACGACCACGCTCAAGTGGTGTTTCTTATGTGCCACCTGCAGAGGAGCCAGTCCAGCGGCACTGGCAACAACCTCACTCGAATGTATTTTCGTGCCAGTTAGGCAATGCTGGTAACGATCACGCTCAAATGGTGCTTTTCATGTGCCACTGGCACAGGTGCCAAACAGCTTCTCTGGCAATGATCACGCTCAGATGGTGCTGTTAGCGCTCCACTGGCACAGGTGCCAGTCATCAAATTTGGTTCAATTTCGATTTCACTCACCCCTACAGGTCTTCGCAAGCAGAGTTTAGTGTCCAATGAAGGAAAGGTTGGCATGGGTGCCAGTCATTGAATTTGGTTTGATTTCGATTTCAATTTTTCTTGCCTCAACAGGTCTTTGCAAGCAGAGTTTTAGTGTCAAATAAAGGAGAGGTACGCATAAGTGGGCTGGCTACACTCCTGACAAAGGCCACGGGTTATGGTCTCACTTGGCTTGCCGGGTCTTCTCACACACAGCATATTTCCAAAGGTCTTGGTCACTAGTCATTGCCTCGGTGAGGCCTAATGTTCAAAGGTCATGCATCACCACCTCATCCCAGGTCTTCCTGGGTCTACCTCTTTCACAGGTTCCCTCAACTGCTAGGGTGTGACACTTTTTCACACAGCTATCCTCATCCATTCTCGCCACATGACCATACCAGCGCATTCGTCTCCCTTGCACACCACAACTGATGCTTCTTAGGTTCAACTTTTCTCTCAAGGTACTTACACTCTGTCGAGTATGCACACTGACATTACACATCCATCAGAGCATACTGGCTTCATTCCTTGCAAGCCGTTATGGCCCATGTTTCACTGCCATGTAAGATGGCTTTTCATACACTTGCGTCATATAGTCTGCCTTTTACTCTGAGCAAGAGGCCTTTTGTCACCAGCAGAGGTAAGAGCTCTCTGAACTTTACCCAGGCTATTCTTATTCTTGCAACTACACTTTCAGTGCACCCTTCCCCACTACTGACTTGGTCACCTATGTAATGGAAGCTATCAACTACTACTAGTTTTTCTCCCTGGAATGTGGCAGAAGTTGTTCTCTGCATATTTTCAATCAACCACCCTGAATTGGTGTTTATTTATCAATTCCAAAAGAGTTAAAAGGTAAGTCGAATATGGTGGGATTTGAACTCTGAGTAAAGAGAATCAAAAGAAATACTGCAAAATATTGTATTTAACACTCTAGCAACACTTCCAGTTCACCAATAAACATCTTTCTTTTCATGTCGTAAATTCCTTAGATACAGACAACTTACAGACTTCCACAGATCTTCAGACATCAGTTAAGAAAACTTGTTACATTGAATAACCAAAAATAAATGTCAAATTAAAGAATCTGATAAAATATCAATGTTTTTGATCATAAATGTATTCTGTGAATTTCTTCGAGCTGGGACTAGCACCAGTCTATTGTATAGTTTCTATTTTAGTAAATAAGTGTTCAGTATAAAAGAAAGAAGAAAAAAAAAAGGTGCTAATATGAGAACAGACTAGAAACCAAGTGTTTATACATGTGTATGAGAGATTAACACTTTACAAGAATACTACGTGAGTAAAGTAGACCCTTTTTTGAAGAATTGTAGAAGAAAAAGCATAGTGCTTGCAAACCTAATTAAATGTCTGAGACTTTTCTAACGATTTACAGAAATATTGGTCAGTCTTAAAAATGAAAAAAACTTTGAGATTCTGAAATATTCAACAAAATTCTATGCTACCTTATAGCATAAACTAGAGATGGTTGCTATGGAGAACCCCACTGCAATCTTAGTGATGTAACTAAGAAAAAATATTGCATGTGGCACCAGCTTAGTGGTAGAGCTGAAATAGGTAAGTTCTTTAACTGAGGACCTGATGTAATGACAATAAGTGCAGACAAACAACAATTGTTATTCTCTGACTGAATCAGCCTTGTCCACCTCTCCTATGACCACAACAAGAGTGTACAAATGTACAATGATTGAGCCTCTATATGGTTACTAACCTATGAAAAATATAACAGCCAATTCTCCTTGAAATCAAGCCATACTATCTTAGAAATGCAAAGGACACATTAGATAATATAGTCTTAAACATACCCTCAAAAAGTCAGGGTGGTCATGGTTGGATTGTTTTGATCATGGGTTTGCTCAATCAGGATTGATCTAAGGTTAAACAATGATAACACCATCATCATCATTATCATAATTTAATGTCATGATTTCCATGCTTGCATGGGTCAGCTGAAATTTGTTGAGGTACATTTTCTATAGCTGGATTCTTTTCTTGTCACCGATCCTCACTTGCTTCCAAGCAAAGTAATATTTTCTCAGACAAATTTTCATAGCAGGTTGGAAGTGAACAGTAGCATATAATTATATGTAAATTATAAACAAGAAACAAAAGTATAATTTAAAGGATATTGTCAAAATATATGGGTATTTCCATACATGCAATAAAGACAGCCACGGCACCTATAGCATTATATAACATCCTGATTTGTGTATGCATACACATGGATATGTAAATGTGGCATAGTTAATTTTGTTGAATCAAAAGCAAGGTGGAGCAGTGAAAAACTGTTACAAAAACGTAAGAGGGTGATAGTTAGAAAAGTTTGAGAAATGTTGTTTTGGATACATTATCTGGAATAATAAAAAAGGTAAAGTAAAAGTGAAAAACAGCTTTGATCAAAGTTGATCTGAAGCTGCACGGTAATAATCACTCATTGTAAAGGATGGTTTATCAACTGGGAAAATTACTATTGAGCTGGTGTCTGCTGAATAAGAAAATTATATAAATAAAATTTAAAAAAAGCTTCATTGCTGAACTTTCATCAAAAGTTTTCTATGAAAGTAATCTAAATTGTTATGGTCTCCATTTTTAAAGGATTTGGGAATTAAATGGGAGTAACAGAGAAGTGGTATGAGTGTATCATTGACTATGTGTTTGTAAAAGTACTTTGTATATGTCTGCAAAGAGTATACAACTGTATGTTTTTATATATGGTATCTACAAGTATGTTTATGTGTAAGGGGAAAAAGAAACACTCAATGAGAGAGGGGAGAGAGAATTACAGTGAGAATTATGCAAAGGAAAGAAGTTTTGAAAAAGACAGGAACAATGACAGAAATGGAAGATAAAGAAATGATTGGGGTAGTACTGGCAGATAAAATCAGAGAGAGAGAGAGAGAGAGAAACAGAAAGACACATAGATACCCTCTATGTATATGAATTAATAAGAGAGAGAAAGTACACCTAATATTGATTTTGAAAGTAGCTATATGAATATTGATTTTTTATATAGTCATGTGGCCATTTTGTAGACGTGGTATAGTTGATTAAATTGATCACAATATTTTGATGAGATGCATTAATTCATATACACACATATTTGTAAATATATACCCTACCAAATTCTGGTGCCACAAACATTTTAAGTACCACATTCAATCTTTTGATTGAATCTATATTATTATTATGTAATATATATATATATATATATATATATATATATATATAAAACCTGAAAGAACGAAAAGTAAGGTTTACCCTTGTATCATTTGAACTCAGAACATTGAAATATTGAATTTTTAAAAAAGCACCCAGTCTAGTATGCTACCACTTTGACTATCTCTGCTGTGATAAGTATTAATTAACAAAAATAATTAAATATCTGCAATAATGAAAATCTAAAGTTAACCCTTTTGTTACCATATTTCTGTCTACCTCTGTCTTAATCAATTTTGAAAATGATGAAAAATTTAGGAAAATAGCTTTGTTGATGTTTAGGATATAAATTAATGTGGAATAGATTTGAATTTAGAATATTTTAAAACAGAATTGTATCATAGAAATTAAGAGAGGTCACATGCAGGTTGATATCAAAAAAGTTAAAGTATTCTTCAGTTGCATCAAGAGTCTAAAAGATCTCATGAAATTAAAATTCTTTTTCCTGAAAAATGAGTATTTAGTTAATATCCATGAACAGTAATCCATACAACATTTCAAATAAACTTCGATAAGTAAAATTAAGCATTTTCTCTTCTGCCACTCTTCATCATAAAATACTACTGAGATATGACACCAGATAAGCAATCAATTTACACTGTTAAATGTCATAATGGTAAGAATATCTTTTGCTGTATTTATTACACTGAAATTTCAACACATATACAACAAATAACAAATTGCAGTTTCAATAAATGTAACACTTTCAATATAACATACTTTGTACCAACACATACTTTACCCAGAATATATACATATATATATATGTGTGTGTGTCTGTGTGTGTATGGGTGTGTACACACACACACACACACACACACACACACACACACTGAAGTGAATTCAATAATTTGACACTGGAAAAAAATAACATACAAAACATATTTGAAAATATTTTGACATACTAGATATAAGAGTCTTGACTGATATAATTTATAGAGCAAATGTAATATTCTACTGTGAATACATCTTTCTATATACATATTTCACATCATTTAATGTTCGCTTTTCATGCTGACATGGTTTGGATGGTTGGACTGAAAACTGGTAAGCCAGAGGGGCTGCACCAGGTTCCTAACACCAAACACTACGAGAGTGTAGTGGGTGCTTTTTGTGTGCGATTGACCTAACACCGGCATCGGCCACGACTATGGTCTCACTTGGCTTGACAGGTCAACGCAAGCATGGTATATCTGCCAAGGGTCTTGGTCACCTGTCACTGCCTCCATGAGGCCCAATACTCGAATAGTGCTTTTTACTTGCCACCAGCATGGGTGTCAGTCAGATGGCACTGGCATTAGCCACAACTACGATTTCACTCAGTTCACAGGTCTTCACAAGCACAACATATTGCCCAACAATTGAAGGGTGCTTTTCACGGGCCAGTTACGCAACACTGGAATCGGCCATGACTACAATCTCACTCAACTTGACTCAGCTTGACACTGGTATTGGCCACAACTATGATCGCACTTGGCTTCTTGGGTCTTCTCAAGCACAGCATATCTCCAAAGGTCTTGGTTGCTTGTCATTGCCTCTGTGAGGCAATGCATTCGAAGATTATGCTTCACCACCTCATCCTGGGTCTACCTTTCCCTCTGAGCAAGAGGCCATTTGTTACCAACAGAGCTCTCTGAAATTTGCCCAGCCCATTCTTATTCTAGCAGCTATGCTCTCAGAGCATCCACCCCTGCTACTGACTTGGTCACACACACACACACACACACACACACACACACACACACACACACACACACACACACACACACACACACACACACACATATATATATATATATATATATATATATATATATATATATATATATATATATATATACACACACACACACAGAGTCATACATACATGTATTATGGGGGTATATATATATATATATATACACACACACACACAGAGTCATACATACATGTTTTATGTGTATGTATATATATATATATATATATATATATATATATATATATATATATATATATATGTGTGAGAAAGTTGGTATGTGAAAGCACGTGGTTGGATGTATAAAAGATAATAAGAGTGAAAAAACTACAGAAGGCTTAGAGCGAACACATGTTACAATGAAGTAGGGAAATTTGAAAAGACAACACGAAACCGGTTATTTCTCAAAATACAATGTTTATATACCAAAAAGATTTTATAACATTTTTCTGACATAATTTAAATATATACTTTAACCATGTAACACAAGCCTTCTGTAGTTTTTTCACTCTTATTATCTTTTATATATATATATATATATATATATATATATATATACACACACACATACATACATACATATATATATATATATATATAAATCAAGTATATGCATAAATATGTGTAGTCATATAAATGTGTGTGTATGTTCCTGTATGTGTGTATATATGTGTGCATGTGTGTAGGTGTAGACACACATGCACACACACATGAATTCTTTTGCTTTCTAATTTTATTTACACAACTACTTACTTCTATTTCATAATCCTTCTACAGCCAATTCTAATTATTATTAATTTTCATCACATCTCAATTAGCCCTGCATCAATTGTACAATCATATAGGTTTTGCACTTGTTAGTGTTAACAGTTTTAATTTACTACAACTCTGAAATATTCGGATTACATAGAACTTTATCTAGGTACTTAGTTTTTAAAGTCTTTTCTGCTGGTTTCAAATAATACTTCCTTCTTTCTAATTTTTGTAGAATTTCAATTGATTTTTCAAATCTTAATCCTCATTAGTTCTTAGCTTCTGTTACTGAACATAAAAATAAAAGGCTTTGTTAAATGTATCAAATAATCTATATCTTGTCTTGAAAATTATCCTCGTTAATTTTTCCCTAAAGCTAGTAGTTATACAAATTAAAACCTCTTAGTTTCACTTCAGTCTTCTCCAGCTCTAAAAGACAAGATATATGCAAAATGTACAAAAGAAATATCAAGGTAAGTCAGCAGATACCAAAGAGAGCGTTTGTTAAAAATATATTTTAGAATTGCAATGCAATAAGAGGCACTGACATAGCTGAGTGGTTGAGAAGTTTGCTTTTCAGTCATGTGGTTTTGAGTCCAGATACACTGCAAAGACACCTTGGATAAGTGTCTGTAACTATATCTCTGACTTTACCAAAGCCTTATTAGTAGATTTGGAAGATGGAAGCTAAAAGAAACCTATTGTGTGAGTGTGTGTGTCTATGTATGTATATATGTGTGTGTTTGTGTCTCCTTCATTTATGGATATGTGATAGTTATAAATGAATGCCCCTGTCACACAGCAGTGTCATTTATCTCTGATATTCTGTGAGAACATGTCTGGTCGTGGGAAAATATTACTTTGTTTAGAAACAGGTGAGGGTTGGTGACAGGAAAGGCAGCCAGCAGAGCTGGATTAAGACTCATAGAAGCCCTAAACACTTAAAAGATTTTGGTGCCCCCATGTATATATGTAATTTGAAATATGAATAGTAATAAACCATAAAATAATTTTTTTTATTTTTCAAAATGAAACAAAACTAACAGTAAGATAGAAAATAATGGTCGTTTTTTTTTTGTTTTTGATTTTTCGTATATTTACACTACATCTGTATTTGAAAAGTTTTCTCCTACATTTTTTTAATTGCAAAGTCTTTGATCAAATTCTCACTATGACACCATAAGCACTTTGAAAATATATTTCTGATCATATAAATCACTTTGAATATCATTTTAGCAAGTTTAAAGTGATTTCTTTTGTGCCATAAACCATTTACCATTTCTGTGGTACCCTACTTCCTCTGATGCCCTATACGCTTGTTTATTTTCCTAATCATTAATCCAGTGTTGGCAGCTGGTCATCGAGAATCTGCCTCAGTAAGCTCTAACCCGTGCAAGCATGAAAAAAGTAGGTGTTAAAATGAAGAGGATGATGACGTGTCATTCTTTCTATTGACAAAACAATTTAGAAATAACACTGTTATGAATTTAAATCACAAAATATGATTAGATTTATATATGTGAACTAAAAACACTTCTTTAATGGTAACTTGGCAAATAGATGTCAAAAGAATAAAGATAAACTTTATAATTGAATGGATTGACATGAAAGAAATAACATTAGTTGAATATTATGTTAAAATGTAATTGAATTTTCCCTCCCTCACTCCCCACCAAAAATTTGCGACCTTGTGCTAATGTTTAAAATCAATATTTATTGAGAATCACAAGTGGTCATGATCAAAGGGAAAAAAGATTAAACAGAGTGAACAAAAAGAAAATAAAAATAGCCAACAAATGATTGATTCTGTAGATCAGTGAAGAAAAAATAGTGTTCAGTGTTTGAATATATAAACTGAGTCAGACAAAACAAAAGAAGAATGTTGCTATATTGGAAACACTGCAATGAAAAAGAAATGGTCGTTTCACTATACTTCATTTATGAAAATTAAAATTGCCATCATGTCTGGCAAGGGTTAGATGGTTTGACAGGATTTGACAATTCAGAGGACTAAATCATGCATTAATGTCTACTTTGACATGGTTTCTATGGTCCAATGCTCTTTCTCATGCCAACCACTTTACATGTACTGGGTGCATTTTTCATGGCATCAGTACTATTGATGATTGACCTTATGTTAAGAGTCTAAAGTGATCCCTGTAATTTAGGAAGAATAGAAGAGATGGTAAGCAATGGTTCTAGGCAGGGGGATGAGGGATGAGAAGTAAGAAGAGAAGATGGGGGAGTATGGCATGGAACAAAGGAGAAAGAAGGGATTATTGATAAGGATTACTAAGAAAAAGTGAGGGATAGAGTTGAAAAGTGATAGGCTGCATTGAGTAATACATACAAATGCCAATGAATTTTTAAATCTAAAGATGGTAAAGAACAGCAAGTAAAATCAAAGCCACAAAGGCAATTGCGTGTTAATAGTAGATTTTAAAAAAAGGCACCTCTACTTGTATTTATCAATAGTTTTTATTTGTCATACTTTGTCTATCTCCTTTTTTGTTATCTTGATATATACTTATTTAAATCTCAATATTTGAAAGAAAGATAGAAATCTACAAAATGAAAAAAATAAAAAACACACAATCTATTGCATGGCAATATCACATAAATGAAAAACAGTTACTTCCAAGACGGAAAAAGCACTTCAAATTCAAAAATACATTAAGAACATCCTTCAAAAATCTTGTTGGAATTATTTATTAAGCCTTGTGAACAACTAGATGTACTTTATTTCTATTGTTTGTTGCACTCTAGACTCCTGGCTACAACTAAAACCATAGCTGAACAAAGGAGCATAAAAGTGCAACAGAAATAAGTAACTTTACTGCAAAGAGATTCTATCAATACTTTCACTTTCACCGATACATACCCTACTTCTGTATTAACATCTACTCAGCACTGAAAGGATTTGAGAACCAATACATAGATCCAGTTTCATAGAGTAAAGTGAACATCACAAAGATCCCTTGCTTAAGATACTAGTGTATTGCAGGTAACTTCCTTGATGATCTGAGGCCTATTTATCACACTTAGCTAAAATGAGGTAGTGCAGAATAAAATGTTCTGACAGGGAATTCAGTAGTAATTCATGACTGCACTGCAGTACTACTCCCCTTGCATAAATTTCTTGTCTAATGTGATTTTATCAAGCACCACTGACAAAATGTCATACGAAGGATTGCACAGAGCAAGAAACTGCAAGCACTGACAGTCAAGTACTAGCTTTATATCTATATCCATGTATATACACACACACCATATGGATAAATATATATATATATATATACACACACACATGCACCACACACATGTCTGTCTGTATGTATGTATATAAATATAAGCAAACATTTGGTTTTTTTTTATAAGTGTTGAAATGTGTACTGTAAGATACAAATAAGATGATAATTTATTTTCAAATGCAGAAACGCTGTTAGAACAGCAGAAATATTAGATAAATTACTCTTACAAAGCAGAAATATTTGTCAACAAACAGCCATGGTATTTCTGCATTTGAAAATAAATTATCATCTTATAAACATATGTTTAAAGCTTGCCGTCAGCTTTGAATGAGTATGGCTTCATAGCACACATCATGCTTTCAGTAATTGTTTTAAATGTCTATGTAGTCACAAGTAGACAATAGACATAGACTCTCCAATTGTTTCATCCAGTAGCTCATCCAGGACGTGACCTGAAGAAGAGGGTGAGAGGTGGTGAGAGGGAGAGATAGCAAGAGAGAAGAAGAAAGCTGCACCAACACTCAGCCAGTGCTGATTTTCATCTGTGTAGAGTGGAGCAATGTGAAATGAAGTGCCTTGCTGAAGGGCACAATGCACTGCTAAGTCTGGGAACTGAACCCATGACATTATGATCATAAGTCAGATACCCTAACCACTAAGGCATATGCCTTCATGCGATGATATGTAGACACACACACATACATATACTCACATTTATATGCATGCACACATATATAATTACTCACTCAAACATATATATGCACACATACACTTCTTTTAATATTTACCAAATATCCTTATCACTATTACATGTGATGTGTTGGCTTGATCGCATCCTCGTTCACATTCAATTTAACAATTATCAGAGGTGGTAGCCATTGCTGCAGATGACGGTTGAACAATGTTCAATGAAAGTGAGCCAAAGAAATTCCTTATTGACATAAGGGCATATATGGAAGATTCACACGGCTGCAAGTTGGCTAGCTCTAAGGCAAAACCTAATTTGAAGTGTCTGGTGAATCATGAGAATAAGTAATTAGATTTCTCATAAAGAAGCATGCAGCCAAATGCGTAAGGGAATGTAGGTGAAACACATACATATAAATGCAAATGCAAACATACGTGTAGACGCACACACACATATGCACGCATACACACACATTCAACAGAAATACACACATTTATACACTCACATCATTATCACTACTAAGGCTTATATTTTTGTATGCATGTATGTATGTATGTATGTATGTTTGTATGTATGAATGTATGAATAAATGTATATTCACATACTTATGCATGTGTGTGGGTTTATGGAGCTTGTTTCCCAACCATGTGGTCTCATGTTCTGTTACACTGTACAGTACCTTGGCTAAGTGTTTTCTTAATATCTGCTTCTGACTGTTAAGCCTGCTGACAAACTATCATGTGAACTTCCTCTTTTCCAGATGCTGAATGCTGTCCCCCATCTACCTGTTCACTCTTGTCACCCCACCCATATCCTTTGTGTAAGCATAGTTAATGCAGGCACATTGAAAGGTAGGTATGGTGAGATTGCTGAGATGCTATAACAGAGGTATGTAGATGTGTGTTACATTCTAGAAGGAAGGTGGAGGGGAGCCTTGGCAAGTTCCCTCACAGGCCAAAAAGCATTGGTAAAAAATTACAGGAAGGTTAAAGAAAACTTTATGTGTGGTAGATGTGCAGGAGCAACAAACATAAAAACACACAGATTTCATCCAATGCCCAGAGGGTTCCTCAGATTTAATAGATAGTTTCTGTTATCTACACAACCAAATTAGCAGTGGAGGAGGATGCGCTGAAAGCATAGATGTTAGAATTACATCCAATTGGGCAAAGATCAGAGAGCTACTATTTTTGTTCATCAGAGAGCTACTACTTTTGTTCCTCTGAGTGACAGGCAGACTGTACAATGCTAGTGTACAAACAGCTACCCTACAAAGTTGTGAAATATGGGCTATGACTGTAGAGGACATGCAAAGGCTTGAAAGAAATGAAGGCGGTATACTCTGCCTGATGTGCAATGTAAGTATGCACAAAAAACAAAGTGTAAATGTATTGAAAGAAAAATTGAGTATAAGAGCTATCGGATATGTTGTGCAAGAGAGAAGACTGTGCTGGTATGGCCATGTGATGCTTAAAGATGAAAACAGCTGCATAACAAAGTGCTGATTTCTAAATGTGAAGGGAACCCGTGAAAGAGGAAGACCCAGGAAGATGTAGAATGAAGTGGCGAAAAATGATCTTCAGATGTTGAGCCTCACAGAGATGACAAAGGACCAAGATGATGGATGAAATGCTGTGCTTGAGGAGACCTGTTCAGCTAAATAAAATCAAGGTCTTACAGGCATGTTCTTTATGTCCATGCCCCTGCATACAATCTGTCTCTGACAAACCTCTCCCTTACAAACCTATACTCTCAGAGCATCCACCTCTGCTATTAACTTGGTCACCTACATAATGGAAGCTATCTACTACTTCTAGCTTACCCCACTGGCAGTTGATGGAGTCTATTTTCTGTACATTTTTGGTGTTTATTGTACCTGTGTATCTTCCACATACTAAAGCTATTTTCCATATATACTTTTATTCTTTAGTTGCTTCAGCCATTGGACTGCAGCCATGGCTAGAGCACTGCTTTGAAGAGTTTAATTAAACAGACCAACCACAGTACTTATTTAAGTCTAGCACTTATTCCCTCAGTCAGTCCTTTTTGTTTTGTTTCTTTTTGCTGAACAGCTATGTCACAAATAAACCAACAATGATTGTCAAATGGTGAAGGGTAAGCACAAATAAACACACACACACACACACACACACACACACAAGCACATATATGATGAGTTTTCACACAGTTTTACACCTACCAAATTCACTCATAAGGTTTTGGTCAGCCTAGGGCTATTGTAAAAGATACTTGGTCAAGATGTTGTGGTCTGAAACCCTGTAGCCATAAAGCGTATGTGTTAATCATACAGCCCTATCCACAACTTTGTGTGTGGGTGTGAGATAAAGAGAGAGAGAGAGAGAGAGTGTGTGTGTGTGTATGTGTGCACGGACTATATAAATATTTATTTTATCAGGACAAGAGCTTCCAATATGATAAACAAACACTGATTAAAAATCAAAAGGTGAAGAAAATTATGATACATGATCAATACAATTGGTAAAAAGAAAACAAAAAAAAAAAAGAATAAAGTGTTATAAATTCAAGAGAAAATATTATTTCTTTGATAATTCTCCATTAAAATCATGACGTTAATGTTGTTTTGCAACATTTCTACAGCTAGACAAGAGATCATGCGCCATCATGACATGCAATTTCCGCATACACCTCCCCCACATGTTTACTGCTAGTTAGTCCATAAACAAAAAGGTCACATGACCATGTCCATAAACAATTTGGAAGCCATAATAAAAATTAATCCAGGCATTAAAACCTAATGTTTATCTCATGTGAATATGTTTTAGTGCCTTTGACTGTGTTTTTATGTGCGTGTGTCTGGTTGTGTGTATTTATTTCTTTTCTGGATAGAAATAAGCATACACATTAGTGGAGAGGTGACAAATACATTTATACACACTCTAACATGTAACTGCGTATAGCATAGGAATTCATTGAAGAGAACTTGTGAATGGGACATTGCGTCACTTCTTTCCCAGGGACACTTAAGTTACTACTTCAGGCAAGTGCTATCAACATCACTTAACTTTCATCCAGGGATTGCAATGAAGTCTGATGTCCAACAGCACAGGCAGATGTAGGACATTTGATAGCTGTAATGATGGATATATTAATTTACTTATTCCAACCAATTTGGTTCTCCTTGCAAATAGAGGTATCTCATAGCAAACATGAAAAGGAAACTGAGATACAACTTGCCCATCCTAAATAAAATTATACAAGACATTCCTCTGATTTCTAAATCCAGTGGACAATCATTCATAAATTCAAGGGCTGCTGATAATTAATAATTAATAGAACAGCATATATTCAATATAAAATGCAAGGGTTGCAGTGAAGTCCAATATCCAATGGAATAGGCAGAGGCAGGTCATATACCTTTGATAGCTGTAATAATATGCTAGCTGTAATAATATAATAAAATAAATGATAGTTGTAATAATATGCTACCTTTAATCATCTAGGGACTTCTTGCAAATGAATAACTGAAAGGTGTATATAATATATAATATAATACATATGTTCTTTTTGACTTAGTTCGCACATAAACTCATACAAAATACATAACACCATATAATATAAACTACTTGATTTGAATTCCAAATTGAGGGATGCAAACACAGGTGCAGGCATGGCTGCATGGTTTTCTTCAAATCAGTTGGTTTTACCTTGAGAGGTAATGGACCAGTAGTTCCTGATATGCAAAATGAAAGAATGATAGTCACATGTGCTATGCCTTTTATCTGGATCTGTTTCACTGGGGCTGCTAACGTTGGGTTAAACAATAGAAACAACAACACACTTGATATGCCATGCTGAATAACAATGTCATTGCCCTCGTACACAAAGGCACATTCTACTGAGATGCACAAGAAAAATTTGGAATGCAAAGTGATATATTTATGATCACACATAAACCCACACATAAATATATAAGACAAATACAAGTTATGTCAAATGACATATCACAGGAATTCTTGATTTATTAACATTACTTCCACCTTTTGGGAATGTGTCACAATTACCATATAGCAACTGAGACCAGATCTATATGAAATGGGGAGATAATCTCAAGAATCAAGAATTCTCTGAAGTTTACATACTATTAAAGAAAAAGACAGATTGTCTAGAGATAAGAGGACAGTTGTAGGTACATGTTTCTGCCTGAATAGGTGTCATCAGCACCACAATTGTCCTACCTTATATCCAGCAGCCAAGGAATAGAGACATATACAAAAAGCATAGAATACATTCATGATGTAGGTAATTTGTATAAATTAAACAAAAACTAAGCAAAAAATCTCAGAGTAGCCAATAGAATTTAAATAAAAAATATAACTGAATACAGGTATATCAAATACCACACAAGAAATATCTTGATGCATTCAAATTCCTCCACCTCTAGAGGAAGTATCATTTTTGTTAATGGCATGTCAGCTGTGGAGAATTCTTGATTCTTAGGATTATCTCTCCTTCTCATTTTGGAGCTGGTCTGAATTGCTATTTGTTAATTGTAACACATTCACTAAAGGCTAAGATAATAAATCAAGAATTTTTGTTTATGGCATTTGATAGATGTATATCTGCCCATGTTGTTCATGTACATATTAATGGCCATTCTGAGTTAGTTCTCTCAGCAATTTTGTTTAATTTTCATACACACACATACATATGAAAGCTTCATTAACTACAATTTTAGTTTTTACTTGATGCTTTTTCTTAACTTACAACATACCATGCTTAATCAGAGTTAAGTAGAAAAAACCCCACAACATAAACATTAAAAAAAAAAATATTTCCCCTCAACATTTTCACCAGAAATAATGGGCAATGGAAAAAGAAACAATTATGGAAGTTTAAAAAGACAAAACCAAGATACAAAAAGTAAATAAGAAAAAATTCCATTCACAAGGAAAACAACGAAACCAATTCAAGAATTATTTAGTTCAAAGCAAAGGAAGTTTGTATAAAAATATGAAACTCACCATCTACAGGAAAAAAGCCCCACAAATATGGAATAGAGGAATAGAAAATAATGATGACAATAACAATAAGGATAATGATGATGGTGGTGACAATAATAATAATAATAATAATAATAATAATAATAATAATATATTTTAAAAAGGATTGACGTAACTCTTCACGAATAATAATAATAATAATAATAATAATAATAATAATAATAATAATAATAATAATAATAATAATAATAATAATAACAATAATAATAATAGTAATAAAAATGATTATTCTTCCTACTATAGGTACAAGGCCTGAAATTTTAAGAAAGGGGACTTTTCAATTACGTTGACCCCAGTACTTAACTGGTACTTATTTTAATGGCTCTGTAAGGACAAGAGGAAAACTTAACCTTGGTGGAATTTGCACTCAGCATGTAAAGCTGGATGAAATGCCACTTAGCATGTTGGTCCAGCATTGTAACGATTCTGCCAGCTTGCTGCCTTAACTTATAATAATAATAATAATAATAATAATCCTTTCTACTGGAGGCACAAGGCCTCAAATTTGGGGAGAGTGGACTAGTCAATTACATCCACCCCAGTGTTTTCACTGGTACTGAATTTATTCACTCCAAAAGGATGAAAGGCAAAGTCGACCTCAGCAGAATTTGAACTCAGAATGTAGTGATGGATGAAATACCACAAAGCATATCATCCAGTGTGCTAACAACTCTGCCAGCTTGCTGCCTTCATAATAATAATAATATTAATAATAATGGTTTCAAATTTTGCCACAAGCACAGCATTTTGGGGGGGGGGAGGGATGAGTTGATTACATCAACTCCAGAGTTCAACTGGTACTTATTTTATCAACCCTGAAAGGATGAAAGGCAAAGTCAGCCTCGGCAGAATTTGAACCCAGAACGTAAAGATGGACGAAATGCTGCTAAGCATTTCGCCTGGCATGCTAAGGATTCTGCCAACTTGCTGTCTTAACTTAGTAATAATAATAATAATAATAATAATAATAATAATAATAATAATAATAATAATAATAATTATAATAATAATAATAATAGTCAAGACAAAGTGCGCGATTTGATTGTAACACAAATTTTATTGGTTGAACGATATTTCAACATTAAGTCTGTCTTTGTCAAATTCAAAATAAGAGGTGATAAAAATTCAAAATTATAGAAATTTAAATTTAAAGTATAAACAAGAGCAACTAGTGTCCATATGTTGATGTAATGACATCATCAGTCTTTATGCTTCAATTTTATAACAGGCAAAAAGAAAAAGACAAAAAAAAAGACAGAAAAAAGAAAAGCTAAAAGAAAAATATTTAATCAAACAGTTTTGTATAAATTTGATGATATTTTCCTGCCATTTTATTCATTCCTCCAAGGTGTGATGTTAATAACCCGCAAACATATTTCTTCTCATGCATTCTGGGAAGTGAAAGTGAAGCAGAGTCAAAATATTTTCTGAGAATATGCACTTTCAAGTCTTCTTCAAAATTGCAGCCGCTTGAAACGAAATGTTCATCAAGTTCTGTCGAACTACTGTCACTGTGCCTGACGTCGAATCTGTGCCCATTAAATCTTTTGTTTAATTGTTCTGTTGTACAACCAACATAAATAAAGTTGTGTTTCGTGCATTCTGCTGTGTACACTAAATAGGAATCTCTGCATGGCACACCTGTATAAATCATAGCGTTGAATTTTTGGACACAAAAGTTAAGTTTTCTTACAGTCAGAATAGTGACAGAGTTATTTTGTAAGCCCACGTCATCCCACATTTATCTACACTAGCGTTCCGATCATCCATATCATATTATTCAGACAAATCCGAAATCCCAATTTTTAAGGATAAAACGGATTTGTACTGACACAGGGGATTACTGGAAATATGCAAATGCTTTTGTACATCATTATGTCAAATGCAGTTACAGTGAATCATGATTAAAGAAAATAGCAAATGAAATAGTAAAGATTAGCAAAGATAGTCAAACCTTCATGCATAATTTTAGCAAACACAATACAATAGATGACAGAATTCCTTTAGTGATTAACTAGCACCAAAATTTCACTCGCATTTCAAAAGTATTACATGAAAGTTACCAGCATGTGGTAAAAAAATATCTTTGTTTCAAATAGATATTTCCCCAGCTGCCTAACGTCGCCTTTAGACGGAATAAGAATATAAGAGAATTATTGACCTCTATTTCTCACTACAAGAAAACGGTCATTGGAGTATCTGCACACTGTACTTTGAAAAACAGCCACAAGAGAGGTAAGCCCTGTTCATTGTGTAACAGCAGGAGTCAAGTGAATTCTATCAAGAATCATAACAGAAATGTTATGATTATACATACAGAGATTCCCATTTGGTGTACATGGCAAAATGGAGGAAACATATCTTGATTTATGCTGGTTATACAACTGAACAATCAAACAAAAGATTTAATGGGCACGGTTTCGACGTCAGGCATAATAACAGTAATTCGACAGAACTTGCTGAACATTTCGTTTCAAAAGGCTGCAGTTTTGAAAAAGACTTGAAAGTGCATATCCTCAGAAAATATTCTGTGTCTGAGGATATGCACTAAAGGAATATGCATTAAAGGAATATTCTGTGTCTGTTTCACTTTTACTTCTCAGAATGCATGAAGGGAAATATGTTTGCAAGTTATTAACATCACACCCTGGAGGAATGAATAAAATGACAGGAGAATATCCTCAAATTTATACAAAACTGCTTGATTAAATATTCTTTTTTTTCCTTTTCTTTTATTCTTTCCTCTTTTTTTCTGTCTTTTTATTTTCGCCTGTTATAAAACTGAAACTTAAAGGACTGAAGATGTCATTCCATCAACATGTGGATGCTGGTTGCTCTCATTCATACTTTAAATTTCCATAATTTTGAATTTTTATCACCTCTTATTTTGAATTTGACAAAGACAGACTTACTGTTGGAATAACATTCAACCAATAAAATATGTATTACAATCGAATCCCGTGCTCTTCGTCTTGACTGTTTGGTTTGTAAAGAGTTATGTCAATCCTTTTAAAATATAAAAAAATAAAATAATAAATAATAATAATAATAATAATAATAATAATAATAATAATAATAATAATAATAATAATGGTGATTATGAAAATGATGGTGTTGTTGATATTAGTAATTAATAACAATAATAATGAAAATTATGATGATGGTAATAACGATGTCATTAATGATAATAATGATAATGGTTTCAACTTTTGGCACAAGGCTAGAAATTTGGAGGATGGAGATAAGTCAATTACATTGACACAAGTGCTCAACTGGTACATAATTTATCAACCACAAAAGGATGTAATGGTAAGATGACCTTAGTGAGATTTTGAACTCAGAATACAAAGAACTGGAACAAATATCACCCATTATTTAATAATAATAATAATAATAATAATAATAATGATAATAATAATCATAGGAAAGGATGCACGTTGATTACATCAACACCAGTCCTCAACCAATATCAAGGATTTGAACTCAGAACACAAAGAATTGGAACAAATACAATAGGCATTTTTCTCAACACTCTAATAATTCTCCCAACTCATTGCAATAATAATAATGACAACAACAAGAACAACAATAAAAACAACAACAATAACAACAATAATAATAATAACAATAATAATAATAATAATAATGGTTTCAAATTTGAGCACAAGGACTGCAATATTAGAGGAAGGGTAGGTCAAATACATTGACCCAAGTACCTGACTGGTACTTTATTTTATTAACCTCAATAGGACGAAGGGCAAAGTTGACCTTGGCAGTATTCGAACTCAGAATGTAAAGTGCTGGAAGAAATGCCACTAAGCATTTGGTTCAATGTGATAACAATTCTGCTAGCTTATTGCTTTAACAATAATGATAATAATAATTAGCAACAACAAAGGCAGTGAGCTGGTGGAACTGTTAGCATGCTGGGCAAAATGCTTAGTGGCATTTCATCCGTCTTTACATTCTGAGTTCAAATTCCATCAAAGTCGACATTACTTTTCATCCCCTTTGGGGTCGATAAAATAAGTACCAGTTGAGCACTGGGACCAATGTAATCCACTTAACTCCTTCTCCAAAACTGCAGGCCTTGTACCAAAATTTGAAACCTAGAATTAGCAACAAGGACAATGAAAATTACGATCATGATAACAAAAGTAATTAATAACAATAATGATTTAAAATGTTGGTAATAATGATAACAACAATATAACAGCAATAACAACAATGATAGATGATAATAGAGTAACTAACAACAACAACAATAACAATGATATTGCTTTGACATATAACCAAAAAACACAAATGGAATTATAATGAGAAGGAAAGTTGAAATGTTAATTTTTCAAAATAGCATAACAAATAAGCAACAATTTCTATAGGATTATACAGTCAATTAAATAGATTCCAATATTATATATTATTGGAAATTTATAACAGTAAATTTATAAAAGTAATGTTGAGACCACTGGGATTTGAACCCCGAAAAATAATTGCTTATAACATAGATACACATTTACGTGTGTGTGTGTGTGTGTGTGGTGTGTGTGTGTGTGTGTGTGTGTGTGTGTGTGTGTGTGTGTGTGTGTCTTAAGATAGGACATTGAACTCTAACATTGGTATGAATTCTCCAGTTTTGGAACAGTGCAGAGTGCTCCAATCAAGATCAATGTTTTAACCTGGCCTACATGATATGAAACAAAAAGGAGAGGGATAATAATAATAATAATAATGATAACAATAATAATAATAACAATAATGGTAATAACAATAGTTCTTTCAGCTTTAGGCAAAAGGCCTGACATTTTGGAGGAGGGAGTAAGTCGATTGCATCAACCCCAGTGTTAAGGTGGTACTTATTCCACCAACCCTAAAAGAATGAAAGGTAAAGTTGACCTTAGTATAATTTCAACTCAGAATGTAAAGACAGACAAAATGCCACAAAGCATTTTATCTAACATGCTAACACTTCTGCCAGTTCTCCACCTTAGAGATATTTTCTAACATAGGCATATTTAGGGGTGAAAAAACAGTCACTTGAAGCAACCTTAATACTGGCATATATTTTTTATTGAGGCAAATTATTTTATGGCTAAATCCTTAATTCTTTTTCTGTTGCTAACCCTCACCTGTTTCTAAGCAAGCTAAGATCACTAATGGCCAGAGATTTTTTTGCAGAATACTGGAAATGAATGATACTGGTTTTATGACTACAACAGTCATTTTACTGTTGTAACAAGGAGAGACAGATATACACACACTCATAAGCACATATATATGTGTGTTATATATATATATATATATATATATATATATATATATATATAGGAGTGTATTTATACACACACACACACATATATCCTGTGTGGTGCAATGTAAAAGTGATTGTGGAGCACCACACGAAAGTGACCATGCGGTGCCATGTAAAAGAATGAGCACACTCTGTAAAGTGGTTGGCATTAGGAATGGCATCCAGCCATAGAAACCATGCCAAATCAGACTGGAGTCTGGTGCAGCTCCCCCAGCTTGCCAGCTCTGGTCAAACCGTCCAACCCATGCCAGCATGGACAATGGATGTTAAATGATGATGATGATGATATGAGTGTATATATATATATATATATAAAATTGAAAAAAATTGGAGCAACAAGAAGGAGTACAGTTGGTCATTTATTTTCAATCACTACAATTGTTTCTATGCAACATAGTTCTCCAGGTATAATCAAGTACCTGCATGTCTCAAGAACTACATTACATAGAAACAATTGTAGTGACTGAAAATAAATGACCAACTGTACTCCTTCTTGTTGGCTCCAAATTTTTTCAGTTATGTATTCACACATGACAGAAGCCTGAAGTATGTATAATACTACTGGAAGTATGTATACTACTACTATTGGATAGCACAGGGTGAAATCTGAAGGTGGGCGAGATTTATACTATACTCTGCTACGTTCTTAACAGAATTTACCATAACTATACACACACACACACACACACGTGTATATGTATGCAGTGTCATTCATTTACAATATTCTGCAAACATGGAGAATATCCTGCCATGGAGAAATATTACCTTGCCTAGAAACAAGTGAAGCTTAGCAACAAGCAGGACATCTAGCCATAGAACAATCTACCTCAATAAGCTTTGTCTAATCCATTCAAACATTGGGGAAAAAAATAAACGTTAAAACAATGATGATGAAATAAGCATTGAAAGTAGATTCCAGTATGGCCACAATCCGATCAGTAAAAGCAGTAAAGTGAAAGTTATAACATAGAATACAATGACTGTGCCCTCTCAGAAATGAAATACAAATCCCTTTCCTCCACCCCCAAGGGCGGGAGGGGGGTAAGACTGGCAAATGGGGTGTGAAGTCATGTATGCATACATGGCATTTTATTACAGATTGTTATTCAGTCTACAAATAAGCAGATGACCAAAAGAAAATCTATTATAGTCATGTGCTAAAGACAGATTCCTGTGGTGTAAGTAATCTGTCACTGTCATGCTGTAGTAAGGGGATGGTAAAAATGTGTGTGCAATAAAGAGAGAAGGATGGACAGAGAGAGAGAGAGATTCACACTAATGTTATTGGCACATTCACACAACTCTCTGTCTTCTATTTTCTATATTAAGGGGCTAAATGCATGATAAAAGTATGTGTGTGTGTGAGAGAGAGAGAGAGAGAGAGAGAGAGAGAGAGAGAGAGAAAGAGAGATTCATAGGAAAGCTACTGGCATATAGACAGTCACACACATACAAATGCTATTGCCACACATACACACACACACAGACAATTATTACCTATGTATACGTGTGTGTGTGTGTGAGAAAGTGTGTAGAGATATGTGTATAAGTGTGCTCATCAGTTATATTGTTACTTGGCAATTCTTTCTAATGAAATGGTGGAATATCCACAGGGTCAGCTAGTTCAAGTATAAATCTAACCACCAGACTAAACATAGTCTGTATAAACAGGAGTGGCAATGCAAATATACAAATGCATGAATTGAAGAAGTAGTTGCAATACATTTAAACAATGGAAAGATATGAGTTAAAGAAATAATTCATGAAGGATCATAAGATTCAGAGAAGACAGAAACTAAGAAGATGTTAACTGTTCAGGAAATGTGTGCTACAGCAGACGATAATTGTTATTCTAAATATTACTAAAACTTTCTTGTGATACTGTTGCTTAATTAGGAATACTAATTAACAACATTACTGGAAGTACTGAAGTAGTATGGTAGAAATTAACTTCATTTTGCAAAGGAATTATGAGACATGAGATATAAAATGCATGTATGCATATAAGTATATATAAGTATGCATATATATATATATATATAGGGGTCCACCAAGGTTCCGTCCTCAGCCCCCTATTATTTACCATAGTCCTCCAGGCAATCACAGAGGAGTTCAAGACAGGTTGCCCCTGGGAGCTCCTCTATGCTGATGACCTTGCCCTAATTGCGGAGTCACTATCAGAACTAGAGGAGAAGTTTCAGGTGTGGAAGCAAGGTCTAGAATTGAAGGGCCTTAGAGTCAACCTAGCTAAAACCAAAATCCTAATAAGTAGGAAGGTAGATAAAACACAAACCCCTTCAGGTAGATGGCCCTGCTCAGTATGTAGAAAAGGAGTAGGTAGTAACTCTATAAGATGTACCCGGTGCAAGCTATGGACACATAAGAGGTGCAGCAACATCAAAGGCAGGTTAACTAGCAAGTTAGTTTTTGTTTGTGGCAGATGTTCAGGTGCAATAAAGACTGCAAACAAACAGGAAACAACTTCTATCTCATTCCAGGGTGAAAAACTAGAGGTAGTCGATAGCTTCCGCTATCTGGGCGACCAAGTTAGTAGTGGGGGTGGGTGCGCTGAAAGTGTAGCTGCTAGAATAAGAATAGCCTGGGCAAAGTTTAGAGAGCTCTTACCCCTGCTGGCGACAAAGGGACTCTCACTCAGAGTAAAAGGCAGACTGTATGACGCATGCGTACGAACAACCATGCTACATGGCAGTGAAACATGGGCTGTAACTGCTGAGGACATACGTAAGCTCGCAAGGAATGAAGCCAGTATGCTCCGTTGGATGTGTAATGTCAATGTGAATACCCGTCAGAGTGTAAGTATCTTGAGAGAAAAGCTGAACATTAGAAGCATCAGTTGTGGCGTGCAAGAGAGACGATTGCGCTGGTATGGACATGTGGTGAGAATGGAGGAGGATAGCTGCGTGAAAAAGTGCCACACCCTAACAGTTGAGGGAACCCGTGGAAGAGGTAGGCCCAGGAAGACCTGGGCTGAGGTGGTGAGGCAAGACCTTCGTACATTGGGCCTCACCGAGGCGATGACTACGGACCGAGACCTTTGGAAATGGGCTGTGCGTGAGAAGACCCGGCAAGCCAAGTAAGATCGTTGCCAGTGCCCCTGGACTGGTTCTTGTGCGGGTGGCACATGAGATGCACCATTTTGAGCGTGGCCGTTGCCAGTACCGCCTGACTGGCTCCTGTAGGATTTTCGAGCGAGATCGTTGCCAGTGCCCCTGGACTGGCTTGTGCGGGTGGCACATAAAAGACACCATTTCGAGCGTGGCCGTTTTCGTGCAGGTGACACGTAAAAGCACCCACTACACTCTCTGAGTGGTTGGCGTTAGGAAGGGCATCCAGCTGTAGAAACTCTGCCAAATCAGACTGGAGCCTGGTGTTGCCATCCGGTTTCACCAGTCCTCAGTCAAATCGTCCAACCCATGCTAGCATGGAAAGCGGACGTTAAACGATGATGATGATGATGATGATATATATATATATATATTTGTTGTTGTACTTGGGGATGGTCATATTGCCAGTTTAGCCAATAAAAACACACGCACTGTATATTTGGTGTTAATTTGCTTCAGCTTTATATTACATTATATTACATTAATCCTATTTCAGCCAGAGTTCTTTCGTCACACTTCTGTGACCTCATCAGTGGTCCTTTGCTTTCTTCTTTCTTATGTGTGTCTCACCTTGCTAACTATCAGCCATTTTGTATATATATATAACCTGTAAATAATATTATATAAGCTCAAAGCTTATAAGGCATCACCATGTATTGACTAAAGTAAATAATCTAAATATTGGGGCATATAAGCCCTCAAAAGAAAAATGGATTATATATATATATATATATAAAAATTCTTTCTTGAAACAGTGGATCTCAAAGCAGATGATAAATAATAGCATGTAAATATTAGGTTAAAATACTCGTGGGATAGAAAAAGAAATTATAGGCTGCCTTTGGGGCATAAAACCCACATCTATAAAAGAATTATTTCATATACCTGCAAAGTTTCTAAAATCTTACTACACCTACAATATATAAATGGATTCGTGTGTATATTTAAATACACTTATAATGACTTGACAGCCAGTGTTGGTTGGTTTACAACCCAATGACAAGGCAGTTTGACAAAAAGAAACCAATAAAATAAGTTCCAATATTAAAAAAAAAAAGCACTAGGGTTGATTTGTTTGACCAAACTTTTCAAGGTAGGGCCCCAGTATGACTTCAGTTCAATGACTAAAATAAATTAAAGACACATGTACACACACACATATATATATATATGTGCATATATAATTGAGCAAAAGTACTCCTGATGCCCACCCATCATTTTTTTTAATGGCTTATTCAGTGTTCACTGTTCACTATTCTATGTCCTATTTATGCAGTTTTGGTTACTTTTTCTGATGAGTTGTTGTGGTCCTGAACACTTTTATTAAAGGTGTAAAATCATCACAAGACTCTTACTCCAAGTTTCACATTTCAATTTGTTGGATATTTGTGATGAAAACTGCCACAACTGTCTGCTGGACAGGAATGTGAAACTCTGAGTAACAATCTTGTGATAATTTTGCAGCTTTAATAAAAGCATATTACTCTACCTTTGGTATTCGAGTACTATTTTTCCCACCTTGTTTTGCACTTTTGTGTTCACCTGTGTAATATATATATACACATATATTACTCTAATGATTAATTCTAAACATGGAAGACAACTCTGCACTAATCAAGATTCATTAAAAAGTGAACAGTTATAATGTAGGGAGATGGGGAGAGTGGGTGGTGAGTCTGATCTTTGGTGTTTTTGGCAAAACCTCCAGACACAACTCACTTGGAGACAGTTGAATAATCAAATTCTATGTGGTGACTGAATATGATGGAAACATTTCAGCTGCAAAAATATTGCTGATAACTTCCAATAGTTTATCAGTATAAAGTTAGAAACTTTCCTTTATTCAATGCACAAGGAATTTTCGAGTCTTTGAATGAGTAATGAGGGATAGAAATATTATCTGCAACTAATTTTTAGTATCAATTTTTGTGGTATCTCTATTTATAGACTGGTTCAATACATTTACGTGATATATCTCATATGTTTCACTTGACAATTCATTACATGATATAGTTAAATTCTTACTAAAGATCTGAAATCTGAAATTGTGCTTATATAATGATAAGAATGTGAACTACCCAACATTCACCACATTCAAATTTGCAACATATTCATGGGTTTCTAAATATTGATACAGTATTTTCTGAGTTCAGCTGCTGTTCATCAAACAAATCTAAAATTTATGGTTTCATCATGCATTGAAATTATGTATCCATGTCTATCTAAATGTATCTCTCTATCTCTCTCTCTCTCTCTCTCTCCCCCTCCCTCTCTCTCTCTCTCTCTCTCCCCCCTCCCTCTCTCTCTCTCTCTCTCTCTCTCCCCCTCCCTCTCTCTCTCTCTCTCTCTCTCTCTCTCTCTCTCTCTCTCTCTCTATATATATATATATAATACAAATGATATATGAGCATATGCATGTATACATACATATATGTACATACCTACATCTACATGTATATATAGATGCATATCCAGGTACAGAACGTCAAAAAAGGAACAGGAACATAAATAAAGCACAAAAAATGGACTTTTTTTATGGACAACAGAATGAACACATAGGAAAACAGACAAGCCACATATGGAACTTTTCCTTCATCAGCTGCCTCTATTCTAAACTAGGCGTTACACGCATACATACACACATACATACATACAGGCATATAGATATACACAGATATATATAGGAATATATATATATATATATATATATATATATATATATATATATATATATATATATATATATAGACACATGTATAGTCAGTCAATTTGAGGATGTTAGATCCACATTAGGGATTAAATAATCCAAAACATTCCGCTGGTTTTTATAAAAGAATTTCAACATTTTTTTATCATACAAATAAATTATTTAAACATCCGTAATTCTCCATTTTCTTTCTTTCAATATATATGTATGTATGTATTTATTTATATAGGTATATATATATATATATATATATATATATATATATATATATATATATATATATGACGTTGATATATGTATACACTATGATTTTATGAGGCCCCACAACTAAAATCATATACATATACTTTTTTATTAAATTCAAATAGAGGTTGTGTTAACCTCATGAAGGGATGGTTTCATGCAAGGACATGCTGGTTCAATACCTAGTATTTTGGGGGAATTAATTTCCTTAAGATAATAGGTATACATATAAAAACATATAGTTTATATTCATATAGAAGAAGAAAAAGAAAATGGAGATTAGAAAGTTAATAATTGTTTATTATTAACAGCAAATTAATTGTTATCCCTTATAGCTGTTTCAATTAATACTCAGTAAATGTTAAGTAAATATCAAATTTATATGACCTGAGCATAATATCTTCAGAGGGAAAAAAATATACTCTTGGATGTTTTACATGTGTTTATAGATTCATTATAGCAGACTATAAATATATATATATATATATATATATATATATATATATACAGGGAGAGAGAGAGAGAGAGATTCCATTATGTCTCTTGGAATAAAAAACTAATGTAAGCTGCTTGGTAACCTTACTAATGCTGGTGTTACAAAAAGAGGAATCCAGTACACAGAGTGTAAAGTGGTAGGTGTTAGGGAAGGCATCCAGTTGAAGAAACCATGCCAAAGCAGACACAGGAGCATGATGCAGTCCTTGGGCCTGTCAGATTCTGTCAAACCATCAATCCATGCCAGTATGGTAGATGGATGTTAAAATATGATGATGTTGGTGGTGGTGGTGGTGGTGGTGATCCTTATTTTGAAAGGAATTACTGGTAATGTCTATTATTGACCATACAGTTTGTTCACACAGAAATCCATCAGCATAAGTTTTCTCTTTTGATACTGATTTTTTTGTTCTCATATTAACAAGTGATTTAGCCAAAGCACCAAATGTAGGTGTTTATGTATGCTTCCAGTTCCCTTTCCTATTGAACTAAATCAATAAAAGAAGAGCATTGGTGTCTCTTATTTTCCACACAATTCAACAATTTATATAATATGGGAGACTATTTACATGCATAAAGCTCTCAGCTGTCGTAAAATTGTTTCTTAATTAAACAAAAACTGTCTAAGCCATCACTATCCATTGCATCACTTGTCAGAAATGACAACACACTTTTATCATTGCAGGTTGTTTGATTTCATGTCAAGACACAAGGAAAAAAACTGCAGACTTAAGAATAGATTTGTGGAAGAGATTTTTCTTACTTTGTCTTGTATATTTGTCCATAACTACTTTATTTGAACATTAGTGTAAATATTTATTATTCATGAAGATGGAAATTCATAGTCAAATCAAGTGATCAAGGAATCAGAAGACATGGAGACACAAATGTGATTGCTTTATAAAATGACTTTTATGTGTCTGTTAAGGTCTCTTCCGATGACATTCTGTTTCCATATAATGGCCATTTAGTCGTTAACATAATTGTTGATTTAACTCTAGATGTCTCTGTATAGTGCTTATTTAATAATAATAATAATAATAATAATAATATTAATAATAATGATGATGATGATGATGATAATAATAATAATAATAATAATAATAATAATCACAACATCAATAGTAACAACAATAATAGTAATGACAACAACAACAACAACAAAAATAACGATAACAACAATAGTAATAACAACAACAACAACAACAGTAATAATTGCAACAACAACAATAATAATACCAGTAATACTAATAATAACAATAATAGTAATAACAACAACAACAACAACAATGATAATACAAATTTTATGAATTTTAATATGAAAAAATCAAAACAAAAAAAAATGAACCAAGAAAATGATTTCTTTGAGTTAAAGTAATAAATTTCAAAATGGACTTGAAAAATGAGGAATGATAGAAGCAAAAGAAAAATGTTATTATGTGTGTAACCCTTTGATATAAGCTGATGGTTGTAGCTTGAGATTGAGTGGAGTAGGCCAAGAGAAAATGGCTTGTCCACAGGTATATATTATCAACATTAATCACCATCATTATCATTCAGTTTTCAATGCATGATGGACCGGATGGAATTCGTTAAGGTAGATTTTCTATGATTGGGGGATCTTCTTGCTGCCAACCTTCACTTGTTTCTGAGTAAGATAATATTTCTTCATGACCAGACATGCTTTTTATGGAAAATTGGAAATGAAGGACACCTCTGGTATGACGGTGACACTCGTTTACAACTATTACGTGATATCAAGACAAGGAGACACAAACAGGCACACATACACATACGTACACACACACACACACACACACTGAACTTGTTTTTTAGTTTTTGTGTACCAAATCTCCCTCAAAAGGCTTTAGTCAGTTCAGAGCTGTAGCAAAAGACACATGCCCAAGATGCTCCATGTGATCAGGAAGCAAACTTTTTAACCACACAGTCATGCCTGCCTGCCCGCCTGCCTGCCCACCCGCCCGCCTGACCACCTGCCTGCCTGCCCGCCTACCTGCCTATTTATCTATTTATCTATTTCTCTCTCTCTCTCCCTATATATACATATACATACATATATATATATATAAACAATATATGAGTATATGCATATATATGTACATGTATGTATATATGTTCATCTACATGTACATATAGATACATAACTGGGTACATGATGTGGCAAAAGAACAAGGACAAAATGGTAAACAAGGTGCAACAAACAAGCAGGCCACATAGAAACATCCCCTTCATCAGCTGCCACCATTAAAACTCCGGCGTTTCGAAGAATTAAGGCAGTACGCATCGTTAAAATGGTTCTTCCCACGAACACAAATTAAATTGTTTTCATGGAGGTAGTGGCGGATGGAAAACAAGACAGGAAAACGAAACGGTGAAATAAACAAACAAAAAGGCTGTACAGCCAGACGTGAAGTGTGTATGTCTTGAACGCTATGCTACATGGCAGTGAAACATGGGCCATACTGCTGAGGACATGCGTAAGCTTGCAAGGCATGAAGCTAGTATGCTCCGCTGGATGTGTAATGCCAGTGTGCATACACGACAGAGTGTAAGCGCCATGAGAGAAAAGTTGGACATAAGAAGCATCAGATGTGGTGTGCAAGAGAGATGACTGCACTGGTATGGTCATGTGTTGTGCATGGATGAGAACAGGTGTGAGAAAAAGCATCACACCCTAGCAGTAGAGGGGACCTGTGGAAGAGGTAGACCCAGGAAGACCTGGGATGCAGTGTGGAAGCACAACCTTTAAACGTTGGGCCTCACTGAGGTGATGACAAGTAACCGAGACCTTTGGAGATATGCTGTGCTTGAGAAGACCCAGCAAGCCAAGTGAGACCGTAAACATGGCCAATGCCAGTGCAGCATAACCAGCCCATTGAAGAGTACCCTTAAATCATTGGGCAATAAACTGCACTTGTGAAATATGTTGAGGCATGTGAAGTCGTTGTTGTGGCTGATGACAGTACTGCCTGATTGGCACCCGTGCCAGTGGCATGTAAAAAGCACCGTTTGAACGTGGTCAATGCCAGTGCCAGCTGACTGGTCCCATGCTGGTGGCACATAAAAAGAGCCACTTGAGCATGGTTGTTGCCAGTGCCACCTGACTGACTCCTGTGCTGGTGGCATGTAAAAAGCATCTGCTACACTCTCAAAGTGGTTGGTGTTAGGAAGGGCATCCAGCTGTAGAAACATTGCCAGATTGGATTGGAGCCTGGTGCAGCCTTCTGGCTCACCAGCCCTCAGTGAAACCATCCAACCCATGCCAGCATGGAAAGCGAATGTTAAACAATGATGATGATGATGATGATGATATAACTTTTGTCTAAACAGCTTATATTGCACCCAGCTGCCTACATTAATTTTATACTACACAAAAACACTCACACACATAGAGAGAGACAGAAAGAGAAAGAGAGAAATAAAGAGAAAGAGAGAAATAAAGAGAGCATGAGAAACAGAGAGTGAGTGAGAGATGCAAAATATTTCAGTATAGTTTTATTAATTATATTTAATAATTTCCTCATTATCATCAGCAGCAACATATGTAATAATTTTAGCAGACCATAATTCAGAATGGTAAAAAAAAAAAAAAAAAAAAAAAATAACTGTTACGGCACCACACCAGAGACTTTAATTATAAGAAAGAAAGAAAGTAAGAAAGAAAGAAAGAAAGTAAGAAAGAAATGAAGAAAGAAAGAAAGAAAGAAAGAAAGAAAGAAAGAATGAATGGAAGAGAAAGTAAAGAACCAATCAGTAACCAATCACATCTATGGAACATGAACTCTGCGTATCAAAGTTATTGAGATGGTAACAACCTTTAGGTAATATCTCAGAAAACAAGTTTTGGCTATTGTATACAACTAATTTATCTGAGATAAAGTCAGAATTTGAATAGATTCTCAAAATAATACTTGACCTTTCACACAATCTATAATACGGACAATAATTTACAGCAAATAGGGAAAATAAGGAATAAATCATCTTCAATGGGTTTTTTTTTTCCTCAAATTAATCTGATAGATCAATAATGACTGGGCTACCTTAATTGTATATTAATATTTCAGCTTGAATATTTTCTAACCACAATTAAATGGTATCTTCCATAATCTGGATTGGCCACATTTTTATTTTAAGATTAAGGTGGTTGACCTTGACGACAAGCTACAAGATTATTCCCCACTATGTCAATAAAATTAAATGGTATCATGTCAGATTAAGCATTTTATGGTTCATCAGTTTGAGATCACTATATCTAATTCACTTGCTCATGTTTGCCCCACAGATCCCATTTGCATATTGAGATAACAACAATAAAAACGATAGTAATAGGAGTGATGCTTTTAGCAGTTTATAGAAATATATAAGACAATGCTCAGTGCCTAGGGTTCCTTAGTGGTCACCTAACTGCTGAAGAACAAACTAAGCTTGATGTTACTTAACTTCAGTTATTAGATGAGAATTGGTGCTTTCAGTGTGATATGACCATAAGTGTTAATGCCATGAGAAAAGCACCCAGTCCACTCTGTAAAGTGGTTGGTGTTAGGAAGGGCATCCAGCTGTAGAAACTATGCCAAAACTATGTTGGAACATGATATAGTTATCTGTTACATCAGATTCTGTGAAACCAGCTGAACCATGCTAGCATGAAAAGAAGATGTAAAAATGACCCTGAAAATACGACAGGCAAAGTTGATCTCATTTGTATTTGAACTCAGAACCTAAAGCATGAGAAGAAATGCATTTTTTCCAATGTATTAATGATTCTGCCAGCTTGCTACCTTAATAACAATAATGTTTCTAACATAGGTACCAAGTTTGAAATGTTGTAGTGGGGAGGGGTTTAGTTGATTACATTAACCCCTATTTTTGACTGGTACTTTATCATCCCAGAAGGAAGGCATATGGCCAATCAACACAAGCTATCATCCCAGCCAGATTCTCTGAGAAGAGAACACAATATGTGAGATCTAACTCAAACAACCTGACCAAACAGTCTGAGTTGACACTCCCAAATCATACAAGTAACAGGACACATCCCATTTTCTTAGTATAATCACTGGTTGGGTACAAAATCCGACCAGTGGTAACCCATAGTGTCCTGGTGGCTCTTAAAGGACTTTGACAGTGTCCAGGTCCCACAACTATAGAGCAAAACAGGGAGAACCAAGGATTTAAAGACCTGCATTTTTGCCCTCCTGCTCAGATATCATAACAATGTAAAAAGACAAAGCAATGTTTACCTTTTTTCACAAACATAATAGTTTTTACTTCAGGCACAAGGCCAGCAAATTTCAAGGGAGAAGATTAGTCGATGCAATTGATCCAAGCATTTTCTCAAACTTTTATATGACTGGCCACAGAAAGATGAATAACTAAATTGATCTCAACAGGATTTGAACTCAGAACATAGAGAGCCAGAAGAAATACCTCAAAGTATGTTTTCTGATTTTATATATTCCTGTTGAGGCTATTAATTCCTTCAGGGTCAATGAATTTTCACAAATATAATGCAAATATCATTTAAGAAAAGTGAAAGCGAGTTCCCGTTCCCTACTCAGAAAAGTAATTTCTAAGCAAATTTTGAATAAGTATTAATTGCTAAAAGATTTTAAAGAATGATATTTTTAAACATATTGCATCTAACCTACAACATTAAATGTACTTCTTTTTCCTTTTTTATTTTGAACTTACAACCAATTTCCAAGTTTAAGCCAGAGCACTCATTCTAAGAGATTTCTTGTAATACTTTTATAGTGTTTGTTGGCATGTTATAACAGTCATTCCTTACCAAAAAATATTCCACTAATCCTATTCCTAAAATTGCTAAGAGAAGCCATATTTTCACTGACACTAAAATTCACAGAGAAATTTGCTGCAGGGAATAAGTTCTTCACTACGATTTCCAATAATCTAAAATACAGATTAACCCTTACCTATTGTAATATGAAATTCTAATATATCAGCCAATTGGCATGGCCATATAATACTCTTCTTTATATATCAGTAGATGAGGAACTGTGTGCATTGTAGAAAAAATATTCCAAAGCTATAACTATTAGAAACTTCAAGGTCTCCATTTCTCAGATTTATGTAGACAGGAATAGGAAAAAATTCAGTTGGAATGCATTCTTAAAGGGAGTTATTGCTACAAACAATCAAGGAAAGAAGCTAAGAATGTTAACAATAAACATTTGCAAACTTAAAACTCAATATGGAAACTGGAGCTGAAAACTGATAATTTCGATAACGATGAGGATTAATTGGAGGTGAGACATATTTAGATGTGATGATAAGTCAAGCTGTTAATTAAGCAACAGAGATCTCCTGGAGTAAATCCTCCTCTTCTTCATCATCATCATCATCATTGTCATCACCATTCTCATCATCATCACCATCATAACGTTAATGCCACCTTCAGTTTTCTAATTTATTACTGTGTTGTTTTTGCTTTTGTTATTTAGCTTCGGGTCAGCCTTAGTTGAGCCAACCTATGATTAAAGGTTTGCATGCATGGATGAGTGGCTGTTTAAGAAGTTCAATTCTCAACCACATGATTTTAGGTTCAACACCACTGCATGGTACCTTGGACAAGTGTCTTCAACCACAGCCTCAATACGATCAAGTCAAATTCATCATCATCATCATCATCGTTATCATCATTATCATCATTATACATCCACTTTATCATGCTTGCATGGGTCAAGCAAAATTGAAGCAGATATTCTATGCTTGGATGCCCTTTCTATTGCCAACCCTTGTCTGTTTCCAAGTAGGATAATACATTCCCATGGCCAAACATGTTTCTCACAAACAACTTCACTTGCATGATGATGATGCTTATTTATAATCATCACATGATGTCAAGACAAGTGAACATTAAACAATGGTGATTATATTCTTTTATTCTTTTATATGTTTCAGCCCTAAGGCAACTGAAGGAAGACAGAATCAAGTACAACATAACTTGGTCCATAGTAAGGCACACAAAACCATACAATATAATTTCCAGGAGATGCTGACTCTGCTCTGAGGAATTCCTGTCTTTTCTGTGGACCAATGAGCAAGATCATTAATAGAATTTCAGAAAGACTCTCAAGATGTCTACACACATATAAATGTACTTTCACACAATGCAGTGCGAATAAATTTGAGAAACTGTTAACATAATTTACTTTAGGGTATGGATGAATTAAGTTTAGCTCCCCATTCTTATAAACACCAAGTAGCTATTTAACTCACATTGTGATCATGAGTGCACCAAACCACACATGTACGTATGCTTACATTTTTGTGGATGCTTGTATGAGCAAGTGTACATGCACCATGCAGCTTGCACAAGGGCGTTTATACATCCATATTTGTTAAAAATTATTTTTAATACTTTTCTCACTGTATTGTGTGTTTGTTTCTTTTCTTGCATGTGATTTTATTTTTGATCAGTATAAATGGAGATATTTCCTTTGTTTTGCTGCTTTTCCTTCTACAAAATGAGAAGATACATTGTGGAATTGTTATTTTAACAGGTTGTGTCTATTTATCACCTGATGAGATACATCTGCATCACCAGATGCTCCTGAACCAGTTAAGTGTTCCACACAAGGGATCAATGCTAGATACGTCGAAACAATTGTTGTGATTAATAATAAATTCTTATATATTCCATCTTCTGTCTTTCATTTGCCATATATGTGTGTGTGTGTGTATGAATATATATATAGATATGTGTGTGTGTGTGTGCGTGCGTGTGTATATATATATATATCGTTTAACGTCTGCTTTCCATGCTATATATATATATATATTGGGAGAATTCACAAAAAAAACAAAAGACGAAGACAGGTGGTGTACACAACAAACAGATGTATTATTAGTATTAGTATAACGTTCGGGAAGTGAAAAAGTCTTTAACATTTCGAGCCTATGCTCTTCCACAGAAAAGAATACAGGAAGAAACAAGGAGAGAAAAAAAAGAATGTGTAGTGGCTAGTGATTTATCATAGACTGGTTTCGTTGTCAACTACTTACGTAAATTAGTAAATTACATAAGTAGTTGACAACAAAATCGGTCTATGATTAATCTTTATATTTTGTATCTTTTCATTTGTCTTGCTCGCTTACGTTCTGGTGTTTGCTGAATTTTTTTAAGAACAATCTTTTCTTAGTGGTCAGACCATAAGTGATCTTCTAGCAAAAGAGATGTCCACTTAGTGGTCATCCCTCTTATATGTATATATATGAATATATATGAAAATATATATATATATATATATATATATACATACATATATATACACACACACACACACACACACATATATATATATATATATATATATATACACACACACACACAATCTCAGATCAGGTCACTTGCTATGCAAGTACATCTCCATAATACACACACACCCAAAGGGCTTCCACATAGTTTTTGTCAACCAGTTTTACTCTTACCCACATACCACATAATGGTACCAAGCCTGAGACAATGTGGTTGCAAAGCAAACCTTTTAACTGCATAGGCCATCTCTTTTCAGCTCTAGCCTGGCTACTACACCCTCTCTCCTTTCATGTGAGTAGCCATGCAGCTCCTCTGCAGCAAGAAACCTTATACTGTTCTGGCCTCCCATCCCCTAGGATAAGGCTGCCTCCCTCTCTACTGTAGCTTCTCTCTGTCAATGAGGATCTTAGTCTTGCAAGTTGCATGGTGACCTCACTAGTGCTGATGCCACATAAGAAAAAAGAAGCATCTAGTACATGCTTTAAAGTGGTCTGCATTAGAAAGGGTATCCAGCCAAAGAGACCATGCCAAAGCAGATATTGTAACACAATGCAGTCTTTGGACCTGCTGGATCCTGTCAAACTGTGTTAACCACCCTAACATGGATGCTGCTGCTGCTGCTGCTGCTGCTGCTGCTGCTGCTGCTGATGATGATGATGATGATGATGATGATGATGATGATGATGATGATGATGATGATGAGCCATGTTTGTGCCTATACGTACACAAACACATAAATGGTAGCATCACTAATATTTTACTTTACATGGATTTAGTTATACACACATGCATATGAGAGCATCTAATAATAATATATAACTTTACGCATGAGCATATACACAGACACATTCATAGTCAATCTCACACATCAACATATATACATGTACATGGTAATTTCTGCAATTAATTACTCTACAGAGAAAACATGTACATCTGTATGTATATACATTTGTGTGCATGGTATGAGTATGTATGTATGTATGTATGTGTGTATGTTCCTAAAGTTGTCAATTTAGAAAACAGTTATATTATCTTTTGCTGACAGGTAAAAATGAAGGAATTTACTATTGCAAATATGAAGCAATTTACTATCTCTGCATTATTTCCAATCAAAACAAAAAAAAAAAGAAAAAAGGGAAGAGAGAGAACCAACCAAACTAGTATGGCCAACATGCTGTACTATAAATTATATTTATTAGAAAAAACCTAATTTCACTTTCAACCATTCCATCTCAAAATTTATAAAAAACATTAATGAATCATGTATGTTCACACAAAATGAATTATGCGTATTCACATATTCTTCCTCATTCTCTTTTTTATGTCCCATTTCCAATAATATAGGTTGGCCACATCTGTGATATGGCATCTTTTTCATTCCATAGATCTTAATTGCTCAGAGTTATATTTAATGGAGTTTTGGTAATTATAGAAAACTGTGTGGTTAGAAGCTCACTTTATAACCATATGGTTTCAGGTTCAGTCCCACAGCATGGAATCTTCTGCAAATGCCTCCTACTATAGCCTCAAGCCTACTAATGCTTTATAAAAAGTGTATTTGGTAGGCAGAAACCAGGTGCAATCTCAGGAATTTCTTGAGGGGAAGGCACAAGATCAGAAGGAAATACAATTCCAGGAGAAAAGGGCATAATAACATTATTTAGATGGGCACACTTCTTTTCTTGAGGGGAGCACGTGCCCCTCAGCCCCCACTCCTTGGGTCCACCCCTGGAAACTATATGGAAGCCTATCACGTGTGTGTGTGTGTGTGTGTGTGTGTTTGTCCCCCACCATTGCTTCACAACTGGTGTTGGTTTGTTTACATACCCATAACTTAGCAGTTTGATACAAGAGATCAATAAAATAAACACCAGACTTAAAAATAAGTACAAGGGGTGGATTATTTAACTAAGCCCTTTCAGGCACTGCTCCAGCATAGCTGCAGTCCACTGACTGAAACAAATAAAAGATAAAAGATAAAAGATTATTTAAAGTGTGGACTAATATATTATGAGACTATTAGGTTGCAACCATTAGGTAACTAAAAAATTTTTTAAGCGAATATTTTGATTTGTGGTTACAAAACAACATGAGATCTGAACAGGTTTATATAATCAATGTAAATTAATAATTCCTTAATTTTGCTGTCAAAGATCAAAACAGCAAATGTGTACACTCCTAATGTGGCCATGTGATTAAGTAGGTGCAAGTATGGCTGTATGCTGAAGAAGTTCACTTTAGGAATACATAGTTAGGGGTTCAATTCCACCGTGTGAATGTTTTCAGCTGGTGTCTTCCACTATGGCTGCAGGTTGATCAATTCCTTATGTAAAATTGGTAGACAGGAACCAAGAAAGCCCATAGTGTGTGTGTTTGTGTAAAGTATTTTACAGCCTGAGACCCTTCTTGTTGCTAATGCTTTCTAGTTTTTCAGGAACGGGATCTCTTATTCCACACATATTCAAAGTCAGAAGGTACAAATCAGATTGTTGAGAAGTGACAACAACAGCAATAACATCAACACTCTGGGTGACTTCCAGAGAATGCTGATATAAACACACACACAAATAAATGCACACGGTAGTTATATAATGCAAGACATGTAAATATTTCATCAGCCTTAAAAAAACATTTGAGAAAATATTCCTCTCACAAGGAAATTCAGTGAAGAGCAGTCTTTTTTTTCTTTTGGTGTTTCCATTTCCTTAGAATACCATTTTATATTTATCTTCTATGAGATTTGATTTTGAAGGAAATTTTTTGAGACTTGATCAAAATTTAAGATACTTACAATATGTCAATCCCTATACATAAATCTTTCTCTCCCTATATCTATCACTTTATCAAGCTTTCTCTCTACATATAACGTGTGTGTGTGTGTGTGTGTGTGTGTGTGTGTGACCTACTAAGAGAGAGAAAAGAGAGAGACATACGCATACACATGTATTTTCAAGATGTTATGCACCGAATCTGGTTACAAAGATCTATAAAGTCAAACAAAATAAATATAAAATAACCAATAACAGGAATCATACTACAATTATAATTTAATGATAAGTTTTGCATATCTTTCTGCTTTCTGAGTGGTTTAGATGCAAGTTTAAGAATCTCAAGATATTGACACTGTAGCTCAACATACCTTAATAAACAATTATTGATAAAAGATAAGATTTCATTGCAAACTTTACTTCTGCGAAACATGAAAATTTGTAAATATGGAAGGAGGATGACAGAATCAATAGAGCACCAGTAGAAATGTTTTGTGGTGGTATTTGGCATCCATATTTTTACATTTTGAGTTCAAGTGTCACCAAAGTCGACTTTGGTAATTCTTTTATTTTTGTTTATATTTTAATTATGAATTAATAAAGAGGTACATGCACAGCTGAGTTGCAGACATGACTGTGAGACTAAGTTGTTCACTTCATGACTACATG
>NC_142936.1:70854157-70869157 GCF_046866305.1 Octopus bimaculoides | reverse complement strand
CAAAAGAGATGCTTAAAGCAGCTGGATTAGAAGAGTTAAAAGACTTTCTCAATTACATATATATATATATATATACATATGCATGTTTATATATATATGTATATATGTATGTATGTATATATATACATACATATATACATACATATAGTCACATATATACATACATACATATATAAATATATACACTCACACACATATATATACATACATATATTTTTTAAGCTCAAGTCTTAAATTGTTTATAATAACAAGAACACGATGAAATTTCTTTGTTCACTTTCAGTTAGTTTCACAGAAGACAATAATAATAATAATAACAATAACATTAATAGTAATAATAATAATAATGATAATAATAATAATAATAATAATAATAATAATAATAATACAGTGGAAATAAGAGCACCACAACAAACCACAGCACATACCCAAGGCATACAAGAGCTGTGTTCGGTAGTGCAGTGAAAGCACATGATAAAAATAAGACTACTGAATAATAATAATAAAAATGATAATAATAATAATAATAATAATAATAATAATAATAATATTAATAATAATAATAATAATATTATTATTATTATTATTATCATTATTTAATGATTTCTTTCATAAACCACAGGCATATAGAGGAAGGGGGCATCACAAGGACAGAAAACAATTTGCATGGGGATTTACATAAAAGATGCGGAGAAAGAAATGGAAAAAAAGATAGTGAAATGCGATAAAAGTATACAACGTATGTGATAACATGAATGATGCAGTCCTCTTGATATAGGAGAAACTCCAATTAGGGCCAATCAAGGAACTCCATAGATCCAGGATTACTCTGACCACCAACAGTATCAACCCTCTCTCCTGCTCTCCAATCTACAGGCACATACTCAAGAGTAGGGCCATTCACTTTTACCATTTTTACCATCATTCTAATCTTAGCACAAGACCAGCAATTTTAGGGGGAAGGGGTTAGTTGACTACACTGATCCCAGTCCTTGACTTGTATCTTATTTTTTTGACTCTGAAAAGATGAAAGGCAAAGATGACCTCCATAAGATTATAATCCCAGAATGTAAAGAACCAGAAGAAATGCTGCTAAGCATTTTGCTCAACATTTTAACAGTTCTACCGGCTGATTATGCACAAGGTCAGTTGTTTTGAGGGTGAGGGGTTAAATCCATACCAGCAAACCCAGTACTTGACAATCTTAAACCATAAAACCACAAAAATGTCAAGGGCTGGAATTTTACTCTGGTTTATATAGTGATAAATAAACTCAGTAGAAAGGATGAATGTTAGGCAGTTGCAGCTAACTCTACCATCAGGAAGGTTGGACCCAGCACTGCAAGCTACTGTCCTTGACCAATAAGTCTGTTTAATGAAGGCTGCTGCTCTCAAACTTAGCAGCAGCCATCCACAGTAGCTAATCATCACTATATTCTTATTAAAATACACTGCCTTTGTTTCAATTCATTTTGAAAAATAATGAAGAATTTAGTAAAATCATTGTCGTTATGAAGGAGGTGCTTGGAAGAAAAATTAACATGAGACTTTGATGAAAAAACATTTTGATTCAGATCACTTTAAAATAAGAAGTTTGTGTCATAGATCAAGGGGTGGTCTTGGATAGGTTGATATCAAAAGGGTCAAAGTTATGATAATCTAATAAATGAACTATTATTATGGTTGCTTCATCTGCTAAAAATAACAACCGAATCCTCATCCCCAGCCCAAAATATTAAAACATTTGTCTTATAAAAGGATGAGTACATTAGAGAAAATATTCTAAACACATGGGACTGTCATGAAACTCCATGTATACAACATACTTTATTTCCACTAAAATCAAGATTAATATTAAGGATGGGGGTATAAATGAAAGATTTTAAAGACAATTTAAGTTTCCAAAAAATCATGCATGTAATAATTGGACTTTTATGGTATATGATCAAAAGATATTCTTTAAGAAAATATTTTATTCTAGTCTCTTCGTCATAACTAACAAGAAATTAACACAATTTTTGTTGTGATAACGGTGGCACTAGGTATTGTACATAGATTTAAGAATACTCACAAGTATCAACATTTACAGATCTATCTAAAACAAAGCTTCAAAGAAAAAAAAGAAAATGAAAATGAAGAAAAGGAATAGTGAAAATATAAACTTCAACTTTTATCTTTTTTTTTTTTTTTGTTAATCCCTTTTTAAATTCTAAACTTGAAGTGTTGAAAGTACTTACAAAAGAATTCAAAAATGAACTAAATTAAAATATATAAATGAATATGAACAAAACATCATTTTAAAACTCCAAGCAATTTTATGACAATTTTTGACTAATAAGTTCTTTGATGTTTATTGCTCTAAACATTTTGATCTTTTGAAGAATTTTGACAGCTTCAATATCAGAGATTATACTCTCATTTGATTTTAAAGATATTTTTGATATTCCTTTCAAACGTTATCTACTTTACGGTTCTTTGGTTCACCATTTCCTTAATGCAACCAATATTGTGATGACTGAGATCAATACTAAGTATGCTGTGAGGGAAATACAAAATGCTCTAAACAGATATTTCTAGTCAGAAATATCTTACTATCGTCATAACAAAATACAATCATGTCTTAATATGCAGAGAAAGATTCCTTTATGTATATACAAGTGAATAGCCAAAGCTAAACTGAGTGGCATTAAGTAGAATTTTTTCCTAAGCAAGTGTCTTTGAGTGGTGAGACAGAGAAACTAATATATCTACTTGGCCGATTAATACACAGCAAGTATATCTGTATGGTCAAACTTGTAACCAATATGTCTGTAAAACTTTTTAACAATGTCTTCTGTAGTCCAAAGATATTCATAAGATCTTATAATAATCTTCGTATTCATGGCACTTCCTAAGCAATACAGTTTTTCCCAGTAAATATTCCCACATAATCTGCTATTTCCTACAGCAAAGTGAAATGAGACACATAGGATTAAGTATATTAGTGTATATGTAAATATACATAGAATGATAGATATAAACAGATAGAGAGACAGATATATACATAAATAAATGTGTGCGTGTGTGTGTGTGTGTGTGAACACGTCTGTGTGCAAATGTGTTAGTATGGGTTTCTCTTTGTCTTTACATGCTTGTTGACTTTGAACAAAACAACAGCCTTGCCATCAATATTGTTGCTGTCTTATGCTTGCAGTCAGCTACAAAAACATGTCTGGGCTTCTTGACATGTTTTGATATATGCAAACTCTGTAAACAAAAATAGGCTCATAACTATGTCCAGGCTGTTTGACAGGCTTAAACAGGTGAAGATTGGCAACAGGAAGGGCATCTTTCTGTAGAAAATCTACTTCAACAAGGAAAAAATGTGGACAATAAAACAATGATGACAATGGCAGCAGTGGTGACAACAATGACGGTGGTGAAGATGTGTACACTATCCAAAAATACAATAAAACACATGCTATGACTATGAAGTCAAGAGGTTTTTAGGTCACATTCCAACTCTATATTCAAAGACATGGTCATAAGTACACACACACATTGTGCCATTTCAACTCAACACATAAGTCTTTCAGCTGATTTCAGAATAGCTACGGCCCATTTGAATAACATTCAAGACCATAAACGTAAGTATCATCAATTTATAGATGGAATGTTCTGTATAAACCAACCATGCAGCTAGGATCTTCTGTCAAAGTGATATGTGTATTATTAAGTATGTGTGAGGATGAGTAGCAGCAGGAAGCATATGCTTATATGGTTGAACTGTGTAATTAGTATGGTTACATTATTATACTATTTACTTTCATACTGATAATCAAACATAATCCCTAGAATAGGAACAGATTAATAGTAATCCATAGTAGCCTGAGTCATGATGATTAGAATGCTTACATAGCAGTAAGTGAAGTCAAACGGCTGTAAAGAGAGAAAATATCTAATATTTTGAGCTGAACCTCTTCATCCTCATGGTACATTAATATGCCTTATATTAATGTGTCATAAGCCCAGTTTTGTAATATTTCCATTACAGAACAGAAACAATGGAGGAAAAGATTACAGTTTTGTCTCTTACATTAGAGATTTCACTTCCCTCAAAATAAATGTAAATAAGGTTAGTACAATTTGGGCACTACCATATGTTTCAGGACTGGCTTAAACAATACAGTCTTATATGATACTATAGCATTCAGGAAGAGTTAATTAATACAGTTCAGCTAATTATGATCAATATATTAAGTATCTGAGATGAGACATTGTTAATATAATCATAATTTTTCTGACTATTAACCTCCTCATGTGTACCCTTAATGTAGTTCTCAGGGATATACAGTATAACATAGAATGTGACAAGGCTGACCCTTTGAATAACAGGTGTAACTCATTTTTGCCAGCTGAGTAAACTGGAGCATTGTGAAATAAAGTGGCTTGCTCAAGGATACAATGCACCACCAGGAATCGAACTCGCAACCTTACAATCATGAGCCATATACACTAACCACTAAGCCAATGGCATAACTCAATCAACTCAGCATATTTCCTTCTCTAATTCTCATTCACCTCTTCAATGCAGTCCTCCTAAGGAATACAGAGTTCTCAGAACCGCCAGCTTGGATGTTCCTAAGATCAGTACCATATCTGGCCTTAGTAATGTGGAGGTAGCAGTTTCTGGGAATTTGTGTTGTTGGTGCTTAATGCCTAGGTCAGTGTTAATCCAAGTGACCAATGATAAAAGATGTTCCACTTATAGGTCATACATTGTCTGTTTGAAGATGACTGGATTGTTTTTAACAATTACTAGCATTAAATTAAAACTAAAACTAAAAAGACATACAAGAAAATGAAATGAAGGGAATAACATAAACTTTATAAATTCTCAGATTGTATTACTGAATAATGTCATTCTTATATACACTGAATATTTTTCTGTTCTACTTGCAGGCAAATATGGCTTGGTGACATGTACCATGTTTTTGCTAATTGTTTTAGCTGTTTTTCTAGCTGCAAACAGACACAGATACCCTCTCGGCCTTCCAGCCCTTGACTCAGTGTAACTGCCAAGAAGTAACAGCAGTAGGGAGAGAGGGCTGCACCAGCACTCAGCTGGAACTCATTACAGCTGAGGAAACTGGAGCATCATGTAATGACATGCTTAGTGCAGGAATTGAACCCACAACCTATTGACCATGAGCCAAACAACCTAACTACTAGGCCACATCTTTTAAATTTTCAGTAAACTAAAAGCAAATCTCTGCAATCATCAGTTTAAGATGGTTATTATTGAATTAGGGAAGTGTTTATTGTTCATGATTTTTTTTTTCAGCTAAAAGCTCTAGAAATTTCCTTTTCTAAGGCATATCAGCTGTCAAAAATAATTCTAAATTCATTGAAATGACGATAATAATAAAAATTACAAAATATGTTTGTAAGCAGTTCAAATATATGTGAAATGAAAATCTTACATTTAATGAACAGTACTCCCACACAATATTCTTAAATGCTTAAGCTATAACAGAAAAAATACGAAGAAGTAAATGCATGAATCATTCTGTAAATATAATCTTGGAATCTTTAGAATTCATTTTTCTCTCCTAATCTTGTTTGTCCTATGTGTGTGTGCATGTGTGTGTGTATACATATGCATGTATGTATGCATGTATGTATGTGTGCGTTTCATTTTAATTTAATCCTATAATGGTTAAAAATAACATGACCTAACGATATGACATTTCATTGGAATTTTTTTTACAATTCTAATAGAGCTACTTTATTTATGAATGTCATTTGAATTCCTACATCTATTAAACAAAACATTTGTTTTGGTTTGAAATTAAAATTATATTTTGATAATGAGTAGAAGTTTAATTAATATATATTAAAATCAATACTATTTAATCATCAAAGGTTTATTTTTTTTTATTGACTTATTCTGTAAATTGCCGTATCATGCTACTTAAAATTCACTCATGGAAAACTTGTCATTCTAAGATTCAGCCATTACAGTTAAACTATTACTTTGATGATGAGGGATAATAATTCTGAAACATGCCCAGCAAATTTACCATAATATCAGATATCAAACTCAATCTGCTTTGCATTTGATCATCATTATCATCATCATTTAATGTCCATTGTCCATGATGGCATGGGTTGGACAGTTTGACCAAGGCTGGTAAGCTGAAAGCTGCACCAGACTCCAGTCTGATTTGACATGGTTTCTACAACTGGATACCCTTCCTAACAACAACCACTCTGAGAGTGTAATGGGTGCTTTTACGTGCCAGTTATTTGTCATTGTTTCCAAGAGGCCCAACACTCAAAAAAGTGCTTTTTACATGCTACCGACATAGGTGCTAGTTACACAACACAGGCATTGGCCACATTGCCTCATTGAAACATTGAAGTTGTCTCCCCAGCCATTTTTTTTACCAGTAGTGAATATTTAGATTTGTTCTCACCCTTAAGTTAAATTAAAATTTCTTGGTTTATTATGTTTACAAGTGCTGACTTTACTATTAAATATGTAAGGAGAATGTACCAGATAGCCAAGGCAGTAGCAGAGAAGAATAAGTTTGCCAATGTTCAGCGATGTGAGGCCCAAAGAACTGAAGTATTTCAGATTGCAAGACAGCGTGTGAGAGAAAACCATGATGTCATAGGAGAGAAATGGTCCACATGGATGAAGGTGCACTTGCGTTTAATGATGCTGCAAAGAAAGAGGCTTGGAGATGTCATTATGAAAGACTTCTGAATGTGGAGAATGAATGGGTGGAGGAGAGTCTGCCAAAATCGACCCACTTGAGGGACCAGCTACCCACATTGACAGTACCCTGGTAGATAAAGCAATTAAGGATATGAAGACAGGGAAAGTACCTGACCCATCAGGAATCACTGCTGAGATGCTTAAAGTATCAGGCAGTGTGAGTTATGGTCTTGTCACTCACATCGTAAATAATAGTTCATGCAGGAGTTCATGAAGGAGTCATACTCAATGACTGGTGTGGCAGCACCATAGTCAACTGCTAGAAGGGTGAAGGTGATGCTTTAGATAGAAATAACTACAAGGGTATCAAATTATTGGATCAGGTGACGAAAGTTACAGAGAGAGTCATAGCCCAACTAATTAGGAAGAGAGTTAGCCTAGATGAGATACAGTTTGGTTTTGTGCCAGGCAGAAGTAGTACCAATGCTATATTTCTGGTAAGGCAACTGCTGGAGAAATATCTCGCTAAAGATAAACCTCTGTATTTGGCTTTTCTTGACTTGGAGAAAGCCTTTGACAGGCTGCCCCTGAGAGCCCCTATATATATATATATATATATATATACATACATACATATATATATATATGTATATATATATATGTATGAAATAGCTTACTCTTAGAACCATATTGATTTCTTATTAGTTTGAAAATAAATAACAAATATGTTATACTTTATTTTTCTCTTACATCATCTCTTTCAAACCTACTTTAGAATAAGCAAACCAAACCATCTAGCATTGACTTGGATACAAAAGAGATGAAGAATTTATAAATAATAGACATCTACATGTCACATCTTTACTTAATTAATAAAGATTTGCTTCTAAAAATATACATACATTTTTCATTAAATTAGTTTTGATAGATTTAGAAACAAAAGTTGGATAGTTCTTGTTAAACTACCAGTATCAAATCTCAAGGCATTAAGTCAGAGAAGTTTTGCTCTCTGGATTTCGACCATATTAGAAACCAATTCTTTTTCTGCAAGCTTTGAAAATGACACAAATGTATTGAATTTTAGTTTAGGAAGTAAGTAAAGATTATTCATATGGCTCTATTGATCCAATTTTTTTATCTATATTCTTTAAAATAGCTTTTGACAAATGAACTCACTTCCAATATTCATAGTTGCCACTCAAGAGTTAACATCTCTCTCTCTCTCTCTCTCTCTCCTGTAGATGGACTGACGGTAACTTGTCAAACAGATCACATCTTATACATATCTACTGTTTAATGAGCTAAACTGTATTTCAGTTTTTCTCTCTTTTTTTTTATTGCAATGCACAGTTATTCAAAGTGACAATCAAAGACACATCATTCAAAAATAATTCAACTGAATATTCTGTTGTAGATGAATTATATACAGACAAGAAAATGGTGCCTGAATCCAGACAAAAATATTACTTATTTATCTAAGAAAGCTTTCAGAAATATATAAAAAAATGAGAAGTTTACTTAACCAGAAGACAGATACTAAATATCATTTTCTCTCGAAGTGCTTAGCAGATATCTCCTGGTTTTCTGAGAATATTCTAAGGTACAGGTATGACCATGTGGTTAAGAAACTTACTTTGCAGCCATGTGGCTTCAGGTTTGATCTTGGTAGGTGACATTTTGGGCAAGTGTTTTTCACTACAGCCTTCGGTTTACTAAAGGGAATAAAGGTACACCGAAACTGTACAGAAGCCAGTTATATGCACGTGTGTGTGTGTGTGTGTGTGTGTGTAGATAGATAGAGAGAAACATATGTCTGTTTGTGTGTGTGTGTGTGTGTGTAGACATACACACACGCGCACGTGCACACACACACACACACACACACACACACACACAAATTGGTCATCTTTTAGTTTCAGCAATCACAAGGCTGTGGCCTGCTTAAGGTTATAGTAAAAGACACTAGTCCAAGATGCCATACAGCATGACTGAACCTGAAACCTCATGGTCGGGAAGTCAAACTTCTATACCATACAGTCATGCTAAGTATTTCCCAACCACATGGTTCTGGGTTCAGTTCCACTGCATGGCACCTTGGGCAAGAGCCTTCTACTATCTCCTTGGGCCAACCAAAGCCTTGTAGATTTGGTAGACGGAAACTGAAAGAAGCTCATCGTGTGTGTGTGTGTGTGTATATATATATATATATATATATATATATATATATATGTATATATATATATATATATACACACACACACACACACACACATACAAACACATACACACACACACACATATATATATATATCTATGTGCATGTCTTTGTCTCTCTGTTGGTGTGTTTATATCTCTGTAACTTCGCAGTTTGGCAAAAGAAACCAATAGAACAAGTACCAGGCTCAAAAAATAAATCATGAGGTCGATTTGTTCGACTAAAAGCCTTCAAGGCAGTGCTCCAGTGTGTGTGGAGGGGGGGTGCATATGTGTGCATGTGTGTGTACTTGTGGGAGAGGGAAACCCAGGAAGAAATGGAAGGAAGTACTGAAGGCTGATCTCAAGATACTGACCCTTGCAAAGAAGATGACAAAGCACTGCAATATCTGGCATTTTGCTGTACTCAAGAACACCTGCCCACCACAGCAGAATTGATATCCTAAAAAACCACTTTGGCGATGAAATATTGTTAAAGAGGGGTTAAATATATTTATATTGAAAAATGAAAGCAAGAAGTTTGGATCTTAAAACCAAGGAGCAATGTCAGGTGGGTTGGGTGTCAAAACGGTTAATGGTTTCCCTTCATATGGAATCAACAGATGGTTTTATCTGGCAATGAAGCATCAATAGACTGTAAATATAGAATATAATTCCTGATTGGCTTACTTTGAGAAGACTTCATTAGCATGAGAATAAATTTTACCAAAGACCATTAATCATGAGTAAATTTCATATAAACTTTATGAAAAAGAAAAAAAAAACTTTTAACACCACCAAATTCTTGTATCTTCTTACTATCGTGTACATTCTGCAGCTGGTTTTTAATTCTAATTTATCTATATATTAACTGGATTTCCTTTTAGTTCGTCAGCACAGCTTACACGATGTTGTTTATCTTTTGATCAAATAAGTAAACCTATAATCAAAGACATTCCAACCACAGCCATCCTAGAATGTGTGTCTTTTCCTTAATTAAGATAGTAAGATGTGATTTAAGGGATGTTGACTGTTATTTCTAACAGATCTAGTGACTACATAGAGATTTCCTAAGTCAAATCTGAACCGTTTGTGACCATCTCATTCCTTTTTAAGACAATGAGGTATAATTTAAGAAAGATCTTTCTGCTGTTTCTAGCAGATCTAGCAATTATATAGAGGGTCCACTTCTAACCATCTTGTCTTTTTCTGTTTTTGCTAGCTTTTTTGTTTTAATGACATTAAGGTATAGTTCAATAAAAATTTGATTGCTATTTTTACCAGATCAAGTATAAATGCCTCCTTTTTTAGCTTAGCTGTTCTAGTCATTGTTTCCATTATCCCTGATATGGAAGGGAAAGAATGGGGAAGGTATCCTCAAAACAGAAAACACCTTCTTCCAAATATTTGCAACAAAGTGACCTTTGTTAAAGGCACCCAAAGACTAACCCATCATCATCAAACATCTGTCTTCCATGCTAGCATAGGTTTAACTATTCAACAGGATCCAACAACACAGAAGCCTGTTGAGCTCTAATGTATGCTTTGGCAAAATTTCTATAGTTGGATGCACTCCCTCTCATACCGACCCCATTACAGAGTCTACTGGGTGCCTTTTATTTGTGACAACACCACAAGTGAAGTTGTCATGCAGTGTGCCAGACTGAGACTCCTTTTGACTGAGTAGAGCTACAATAAAGAGGAAGATAGCTTTATTCTAGGAGGTGAGAGGTTAAAATGTGTAAGAAGGACCCGGAACAGAACAGGTTTCATGCTTTAGAAAACATGTCAAAGTAGATATTGGAGCATGATGCAGTCTTCCACCCTACTGGATCCTTTCGAAATATCCAATCTGTGCCAGCATGGAAGATGGGCATTAACAGAAGATGATGATGATGATGATAATGATGATGACAACAGCGACGATGACAATGATGATGGCAATGAAGATGACAAGAATGATGAGGGAGATGTTGATGATGATGATGATGAGACCAAGTGATTATATCTCTATATTGCATAAAGTGTTGCCTAATATCTATAGATATACTCTATAGTATATAATATTATTGAAAGACAACAATGCTAGCACACTAATAGTTGTTACCAAGAATGCATTCATTGTATGTTATAATATGCAAACTGGTATATCCAATTTACTTAACCCATTTCATACCAATGTGCCAGAATGCCACCTCCCAACCCCCACCCCACTAGTCCTATGATACAAACTTCCTGTTTTAAAATAATCTCAATTAGAATCTTCCATGAAAATACCATGTTAATTTATGTTCCAAACACCAGCTTAATAACAATAAAATTATTTTATTAAATTCTTCCATAATTTTTTTAAATGATCAAAGCATCGTTAAACGTCCTCTTTCCATGCTGGCATGGGTTAGATGACTTGACTGCAACTGGTAAGGCAGAGAGCTGCACTAGGTTCCAGGCTGATTTAGCATGGTTTCTACAGCTGGATGCCCTTCATAATGCCAACCACACCAAGAATGTAGTGGATGCCTCTTACGTGTCACTAGCATGGGTGCTCTTACACATAACCAGCACAGAAGCTCAAGAATTAAGTCATATGGCATTTGATTTATGTGTATTTCTCTCGCTATATATATATATACACACACAGACACACATATACATGCATACACACAAACACACACATGCTAGGCTTCCACACAGTTTTTGTCTGCAGGTTCAGTCCCACAGTGCAGCACTTTGAATAAATGGCTTCTACTATAGCCCTTTACTGACCAAATTCACTTACAAAACATTGTCAATCAAGGACTACAGTAGAAGACACTTGCTGGAAATGTTACACAGTGGGATTGTACCTGAAACCACGTAGTAGGAAAGCATTACTTCTTAACCACACAGCCATGCCTGTTTGTGTGTTTATATGTGTGTGTATGTGAGTGTTAATGTGTCTATACATGCATATTTCTGTGTGTGTTTGTGTGTGTGTGTGTGTGTGTGTTTTTGTGTGTGTGTGTGTGTGTGTGTGTGTGTGTGAATGTATACATGGGTGCATGCATGTGTGTGTACGTGTGCACATGCGCAAGCATGTGTTTGAGTGAAACATAAAAGATTTGATTGTCATGATTTGAGTGTATCTGATTTTAGGGTTGCTTGAATCAGGGTCTGATATAAAGCTAAACAATAACAACAACAACAACAACAACAATAACAGCAATAAAACAACAACAATAGCAATAACAACAACAGCCCATATTTCATGCAGGGGATGTAAAATTCTTTCTCCCAGTGTGATTCTACCTATACATGTTAGGTATGTTTTGATTTTATTTTTCTTTATTGCCAGAACAATAACACACTAATTAACACTCTCTTCTTTAGCTTAATTAACAATCTCTGTAGTATCTTACCACTGCTTCATTATGGGAATAAAAAATGAAACCATAATGAAAAATGTCTTTCTTTGTTTTTCTTTTTACATTTGCACAAAAGCATGACATTTATAAAAGGAGTTTAGTCAATGCTTTGTAAATAAATTTGGTAGACAAAAATCGTGTTTGGAAACCTTGTGTGGCCATAGTTTACATTGAGTACAACATACGAGAATTTGCTGAAAAATTCCTGGTTTGGGGTAAAAGAAAATACAGGAGGATCAGTTAATTATGATTTTATTCAACATATTTCCCACTCATATTCACACATTTATTGTATTGGTCCTTCAGTTTTCCCAAGTCCTATAAAAGAACTTGGAAGGTTGGGCCTCCAACCAAGCCTCCAGTACTCATCTGGCACTTATTCTATTCACCTCAAAAAGATGAAAGGCAAAGTCAACCTCAGTGGAATTTGAACTCAGAACAAAGCAGCAGACGAGATACCGCTAAGCATTTCACCCGGCATGCTAACGATTCTGCCAGCTTGCCTCTTTTTTTTTTGTTTAATTATATTATGTTTGTGCCTTCATTGCTCTCATGGCTAAGAAAGAAACAATGATTTTAACCATCATATTGTCATAGTGGTTGTCAATGTCATCACCATCATCATCATCATCATCATCGTTTAACGTCCGCTTTCCATGCTGGCATGGGTTGGACGATTTGACTGAGGACTGGTGAAACCGGATGGCAACACCAGGCTCCAGTCTGATTTGGCAGAGTTTCTACAGCTGGATGCCCTTCCTAACGCCAACCACTCAGAGAGTGTAGTGGGTGCTTTTACGTGTCACCCGCACGAAAACGGCCACGCTCGAAATGGTGTCTTTTATGTGCCACCCGCACAAGCCAGTCCAGGGGCACTGGCAACGATCTCGCTCGAAAATCCTACAGGAGCCAGTCAGGCGGTACTGGCAACGGCCACGCTCAAAATGGTGCATCTCATGTGCCACCCGCACAAGAACCAGTCCAGGGGCACTGGCAACGATCTTACTTGGCTTGCCGGGTCTTCTCACGCACAGCCCATTTCCAAAGGTCTCGGTCCGTAGTCATCGCCTCGGTGAGGCCCAATGTACGAAGGTCTTGCCTCACCACCTCAGCCCAGGTCTTCCTGGGCCTACCTCTTCCACGGGTTCCCTCAACTGTTAGGGTGTGGCACTTTTTCACGCAGCTATCCTCCTCCATTCTCACCACATGTCCATACCAGCGCAATCGTCTCTCTTGCACGCCACAACTGATGCTTCTAATGTTCAGCTAATGTTCACCATCATCATCATTATTATCACCACCATCACTGTTACACCACTGCCATCACCGCTACCTCCACAACCAACACCTGCGCCACCACTACCACCCTTGGCATCATCACTGGTACCCTCCACACAAAGAACACCATCACCACCTCCCACCACACCCAAACAACCACCACAACTGCAACCTACACATCACCACCACCACCACCACCTCTACTCCTGTTATTATTGTATTATTAATACTAATATTAATGAGGTGAGAAGGGTAGTGTCTATAATTGCTACATTTCAATTCTTCAGCAATTTGTATTAAACAAAATTAAGAAGCCTTAACCAAGTTGTTTTTATTTTTGTTTATCGTTCTTTAACTCTTCCATTCCTCTTACAAATAGTAGAAGTGATTTATTGTACAGAACGCAAAATTAAAATATTAAGAACCATTAGAATGTAATAATAATTCTATAGTGCCATTGATTGCTTCTTGGCTGCAATTACAGAGAAGAAAAGGGAGCATGTAATAAATTTTACTTTTACCATTTTTTTTTTTTTCTTGTTTTAACATTAGCGAGTTTCTACAATGATTATATACAATCCTTTCCTAAACATCATCATCATCATCATCACCACCACTGCTATCGTCATCATCATCATTATCACTACCATTGCTATCATCATCACAACAATGACGGCCACCACCACCACTATCATAACGAAGATGGCCATTACCACCACCACCACCATTATCACAACAATGACGACAACGACAATGACAGCGACGACGACGACGATGACCCCTACCAACACCACCACCACCACCACCATCATCATCATCATCATCACCATCTATGGCCAGATGCTCTTCTTGTTGCCAACTCCCACTTGTTTATTGGACAATAAATACCAGGGACATATTTTATTAGGAAAACTAGAAATAATAAACACCACCTTGAAAAAGCAACTGTTTATAAACCAACAAATGCAAAGGATATACAAACTTACACACACACACACACACACACACACACACACACGCACACACACATGCACACACACATGCACACACACACACACACGAAAGCTGAAATGAAACATGGAAACAGTTAATGGAAAAGGAACATAGAAATCCCATCAGCAGCCGTGGAGACCAGACTCAGCATAGTTTTGACATGTTTAAATTCCAAAGACCTTACATTCCATGTTACAACTCCAATGGCCATGCCAGTGATATAGAGTATATAAAATAGGCACTGAGATGATAAACAAACAAGGACTAAATATATACATATATAGAGTTTTGGCCTTCCATACATTGTATATATAAAGAGTGAATTTGGTGTGTACATTTAGAGTTGAACTGTTGTTGTTGTAACGATAATGCTCTGGTGATCTGATGGCCTACCTGTCTTTATTTGCATTAATTTGTGAATATACAATT
>NC_142936.1:70841657-70849157 GCF_046866305.1 Octopus bimaculoides | reverse complement strand
TAGGTACAAGGCCTGAAATTTGGGGAAGGGGTAAGTCGATTATATCAACCCCAGTACTGAACTGGTACTTAATTTATCGATTCCAAAAGGATGAAAGGTAAAGTTGACCTTCGTGGAATTTGAACTCAGAACATAGTGGCAAACGAAATACCACTAAGCATTTCGTCCAGCATGCTAACAATTCTGCCAGCTTGCCGCCTTAGTAGTAGTAGTAGTAGTAGTAGTAGTAGTAGTAGTAGTAGTAGTAGTAGTAGTAGTAGTAATAATTTCTTATGGTTTCTTAAACATTCTCTTGAACAACACTTTGTACAAAAAAACCAAATATATGGCACACTAAGCATAACACCAACATGAACTTCTAACTTGTTGTCTCTTGAGGTCTGTGGATAAGACTTGGAGCCACTTGTACAAATGTAAAGCAAAAGTCAAACATAAAATAATAATAGTAATAAACAAGCCTAGTAGCAAGCTACAGTTTTACTGTGATGAACTAGAATATACAAGAGCAAAAAGAAGAAAAATACTAGACACAAAACCAACAAAATTGTTAACAAAATTTATACTATATGTCCCAAATGTTGACACACACTGTGTGTGTTACATGACCTCTGGGGGAAAGTCTGGCACAACTTGAGATGCTACATAAAAAAACTAATTCATTTGGACTATGCATTTGCTTCATAAAAAAAAAAACATTCTATGCTGAGAAGTTGCAAAACAAACCAAAGGTTGTGCTCAACAAAATACAAAGAAGCACAGAAATGTTTTATAGAAATTAACTATTCTAGTCACATATTCCTGAAAATATCACATGAGAAATACTTAGCACTAAACACACTGCAGAAGAGATATATACAAACAAGACTGTGTTTCTAATAAGTAAGTTCCTTATTCATTCAAATGAGTGGTTCAATAAATTTTCTATATCAACAAGATTTTGGAGAGACTTTGTAAAATATCTGTAATTTTATGTACTGTGTATATAATGTTGATATTGGCCAATTAAAATCTCATTACACTATTCATATAATGATGTGATTTTGATTGAGATTTTAATTTAAATATGACCACTTTAGTACAGGGAGTCTCAGGTTGGTCAGTGTTAAAAGGGTTAACAAATTTAAGAAAGAATTCAAACAGAAAAACCAAAAAAATGAATGCAGTAAGAAGTAAAAGCTTTTCATGGACAATTCACAAAATACTTAAATAAATTGGATTGAAACAAACAGAACCATATCTGGTTTCAATGCTCATAGCTCAGTGAAAAGACAAAAGGTTTGATAATTGTGGTTCAAGACCAATGTGTCCCAACTAAACACTACTGGAGAATGTTTTTGAAGCAGAGTATAAGCCACAATAGTACATATGTAAAAAGTCACATATTAGCTGGATGCTTCACACTGGCTGCATCAGAATATATCAGAAAACATGACGGAAAATTTATAAAGATATTAATACCCCAGTTGTCGAAAAAAATATGGCATAAGTTTGTCCCAGAGACTATGATAGAAAATGAAAATAGTGTGATCTTTTGTACACTTATTAGTATGACTTGCCCATATGAAAATAACATGTTTGTAAAGGCTATATTGCAAAACTGTCCATGCATAAACATTCTGAAGATTGAAATAGCAAGAATGTGGAAAATGGACACAAGAATGGCACAGTCATTATACAAGTACTCAGAGTTGTAAAGCAGGTTACAGAATAACAGAAATGCCTGGGAACCTTCCCCTGGGACGTATCATATTCTATGTAAAACACTATCAGAGAAGTAAAGAAAGGTTTTACATAAGAGTCCTGATAGAGAATGCATATGATGATAGTCACTCACATCGATTTTTATCTATGAATATTTGAAGGAAAGGATTAATAATTTTAAAAATATATAACAAAAGGATTAAAGAAAAGAAGCTGCAGTTATTTGCAATGGATGTGTGAATGTAATTTGAATCCAAGTGTGGATTTTGCTATGAAACCACAAAGCAAATATGATGATTTCGATTTTGCCTGGGATTGAACACATGTCTGTTGATTACAGGATAAATTTCTTTTATTGTTTTGTTTCTTCAACACAAATTTTTTAGATGCATCATGACACATTTTATACCACTTTCCCAAGTTGTTACATTGAATTGTAGGGATTTTAATGATTGTTTCAACTTATTCTTATACCTTTGCAGGGGGGTCTTCTTTTACTGCAAAATCCCTCTACTTGTTGGCCATACAGAAGAATTTTTGGAATATGGTCATCTAGCAATCAAACAACATGTCTTTCCGAACTGCACTGAATCCTCAAGAGCATGGAGAATATGGAAGATATAACATTTTTATAAAGTAGGATGGTAATGATGATGATGATGATGATAATGATGATGATGATGATGATGATGATGATGATGATGATGATAATTGGTAGAGAAGAAACAAGGGCATAAATTTTAAGAGAGGGAAAAATGAGTCTTATTAACAACAGCTATTGAGAAATGACTTAATTATATCTGCCTTGGAATGATGGTAAGGCAGAGATTTAACTCAAAATGTAAAGAGACACAATTAAATTACATGACTTCATGAACGAAAATTCAACAATAAGGCTTTGTAGATTGGCTGCAAACTCGCTGATGAATGACAAGGTCAATACAAGGCAGAAAGATATCTTCAGCCACAGAGGTTGCAAGGGAGATACTGTTCTGGGTTTAGTGCTACAGCATCACAGCTCTTCCTCCTCAAGATATAAACAATGTGTGCATTCTTGAAGAAAATGGTGCGCGTGTATGTATGTGTGTGTGTGTGTGTGAGCGCGCGCGTATGAACTCTGATAAATGCACGCGTGAAAGCTAAATACAGAAGTATTTAAATAACTGGTACAGTTCTATATTTAAACTCGTATAAAGAAAACATAAGCATTAGTCCTGGTTAATGAAGAACATTTTTTTCAACTTTGTTTTTTTTTTCTTTTACTTTTTTATTTTTATTTTGTCTTTCTACGTGGAGGGGAAAAGGCTGTAAATGTTTCCGTCATCATACACCCATATCAATCATTACTAGAAAAGAATACAAAATCAGAAAATATTGGAGGGGAAGCTACTCTAAATGGATTAATAATATAAGCTTTAGAATTATCTCCCCTACATCTATATATTTATGGTTTCCCCTTTCGAATTTAGTTTGTTTTTGCGTATTGTATAAAAAAAATAATAAATAAATAAATACATAGAACCTGAGAGTGTTATGAAAATTCATAATTTGCCGAATAGGAATATAAACGTAGATAAGCAAGAAAGAAATTTAGAAAATTGAACAAAATGAAAAAGAAAGCGTCTTTGGATATTTTCTGCCGACATAATTTGTGAAGGTGCAATGGCCCAGTGGTTAGGGTAGCGGACTCGCGGTCATAGGATCGCGGTTTCGATTCCCAGACCGGGCGTTGTGAGTGTTTATTGAGCGAAAACACCTAAAACTCCACGAGGCTCCGGCAGGGGATGGTGGCGAACCCTGCTGTACTCCTTTCACCACAACTTTCTCTCACTCTTACTTCCTGTTTCTGTTGTGCCTGTAATTCAAAGGGTCAGCATTGTCACACTGTGTCACGCTGAATATCCCCCAAGAACTACGTTAAGGGTACACGTGTCTGTGGAGTGCTCAGGCACTTGCACGTTAATGTCACGAGCAGACTGTTCCGTTGATCGGATCAACTGGAACCCTCGACGTCGTAAGCGACGGAGTGCCAACAACAATTTGATAATTTATCTAATCCAAAACACTGCAATGATGAAGTGAGGTATGTTGCCCTGATAAAGACGTGTTTAGATTATCCAATAATGGAAGAAACAATAGTCTGTACGTAAATTTAGAGATGCCTAAATTTAGAGATGAGGGATCGATCAAAGAAGAGTCAGTCTCAATTGTCATTTTCTTGAAGTCTACTTTTCCATGTTCACATGGAATTCTTTGAAGTGGATTTTCAAGATGTCCTTTCTGTTGACAACCCTTCCTTTATAGTTTCGAAGTAAGATATTATTTTCCAATGGCCGAGCATGATTTTTCGTAGAAGACTGGAAACGAACTACGTGACATATATGATGGTGACACTTGTTTACAATCATAACATTATGTCAAGACAAGGACACGCAGACGCAGGCACACTCATGTACCTGTATACGAACACGCATACACAAATACATACATACACACACACACACACACACAAATATATACATACAGACAGACAGACAGACAGACATATATACATATACATACATACTTACAAATATCTCCTAGAAAAACAAAGAAAAAGAGGATAACAATGGACAACTGCTTCGAAACCTCCAGCTTCTATATCCAGACCATGAATTCATATGCATACCAATAATAATTGGAGCACTAGGTTTTGTTAATAAATGCTTAAAGGAGGATCTGGATAAACTAGGATTTTCAGAAAGAGAAATTGACCGGCTGATTCGTACATTACAAGTCCAATCTGTGAGTGGAATAGTGAAAATATGCAAGATTTCTCTCAAATTACAAATGTGAATGTGTCTGTGCTAATTACATCCTAAAGATGGAGCCTTATATCTTTGTTGGAAACCAGCTCCCTCCTCAGTGGAAGATTTATAATAATTAAAAAATATATCCACGTGTGTGAACATACATACATACATACAAACATACATACATACATACGTACGTAAAGACATACATACGTATATACATACATGCATACATACATACGTACGTACGTGCGCATACACACATGTATGCAAATATATAGAGCCTTTTTTTGTTATACTGAGTGTTCCTTTTCTCTTATGTTTCCTTTATGCTCTGTTTATAATGACAACCATTTTTTAAATTGTTTTTCTTGTTTCAATCATTGTACTGTGACTGTATTGAAGCACCACCTTGAAGGAGTTGTCAGTACATATTTTAATTTGGTACTAATTCCATCAGTTTCTTTGGTTGAACCTCTAAGTTATGGACACGTAAACAAACCAACACCAGCTGTCAAGCCGTAGGGGAACAAATACAAACACAAAGACATACATGCAAACACACACACACACACACACACACACACACACACACACACACACACACACACACACACACACGTACATATTAGCATGGATTGGATGTTTTTACCGGATCCAGTGGCCAGAGGACCATATCTTACTCTTCAGTGTCAGTTCTGACATGGTTTCAACATTTGGATGTCCTTCCTAACGCCAACCACCTTACAAAGTGTACTGGGTGTTTTGCTCGTGGCATGAGCACTATTAAGGCCATCTTGCAACTTGCAAGACTGAAGAGCCCCTCTTAACGGAGGTGGGAGGGGGAATAGGGGATAGGATGATGTTTTAATCTCTAAGCACTCAGATTACTCTGTCAAATGTAATACTTAATTATTCACATTGCTTTGAATTAATCATGCATTATCTCATAGCTTTGAGATTTCGATGAAGTGATTGTTTAGATTTAAGAATGACATTGTAGGGTAGGCGTGAGATGTTGGAGCCTGTCCGTTTGAATTTAAAACAGGCAGAATATTTTGGCTGGATATGGCTGATTTAAATGCTAAAGGATTAAATCAGGTGTTGACAAGTTAAACTATGATGGGGGCAGCAGGAACAGGTTTACTGTTTGTGGAAAAGATTCATGACAATTGATGATAAAACCTCTTAGTGTCAGCAAAATATTGCTTCACAAAGATTGTTTAACTTTTTAGCATTCAAATTATTCTGTCAAAAGTTGGCTGTGGTAAGAAGCTTGCTTCCCAGCCACATGGTTCTGAGTTCAGTCCCACTACATGGCAACTTGCCAAGTGTCTTCTACTATAGCCACAGGCCAACCAAAGCCTTGTGAGTAGATTTGGTAGATGGAAACTGAAAGAAGCCCGTCGTGTATATATATATATATATATATATATATATGTATATGTTTGTGTGTCTGTGTTTGTGCCCCCCCCCTATCACTTAACAACCAATGTTGGTGCGTTTATGTCTCTGTAACTTAGCAGTTCAGCAAAAGAGACCGATAGAATAATTACTAAGCTTACAAAGAATAAGTCCTGGGGTCAAGTTCTTCAACTAAAGGCGGTGCTCCAGCATAGCCACAGTCAAATGACTGAAACAAGTAAAAGAATTATTTATTCATTATTTTGAATTTATTATGCATTATCTTGTAACTTCAAGATTTTGATTATTTTTTTTTTCCTTTTTTTTTTTTTGACTTTTCATCAGACTGTGGCCATGCTGGGGCACTGCATGGAAGGTTGTTAGTTGAACAAATTGAACCCAGTACTTTTTTTTAAAGCCTGGTCGTCGTCGTTTAACGTCCGCTTTCCATGCTAGCATGGGTTGGACGATTTGACTGAGGACTGGTGAAACCAGATGGCTACACCAGGCTCCAATCTGATTTGACAGAGTTTCTACAGCTGGATGCCCTTCCTAACGCCAACCACTCAGAGAGTGTAGTGGGTGCTTTTATGTGTCACCCGCACGAAGGTCAGTCAGGCGGTACTGGCAACGGCCACGCTCATCTCGCTCGAGAAACCTCATGTGTCACCCGCACAAGAGCCAGTCCAGGGGCACCGGCAACGATCTCGCTCGAAAATCCTACAACAACCCCACACAAGAGCCAGTTCAGGGGCACCGGCAATGATCTTGCTCGAAGAAATTTCATGTGTCACCCACACAAGAGCCAGTTCAGGGGCACCGGCAATGATCTCGCTCGAAGAAATTTCATGTGTCACCCGCACAAGAGCCAGTCCAGGGGCACTGGCAACGATCTCGCTCGAAAAACCTCATGTGTCACCCGCACAAGAGCCAGCCCAGGGGCACCGGCAACGATCCCGCTCGGAAGATTTCATGTGTCGTCCGCACATGAGCCAATCCAGGGGCACTGGCAACGATCTCGCTATTCTATTTGTCTCCTTTGCCAAACCTTTAAGTTACAAACACACCAACACTGGTTGTCAAGTGGTGGTTGAGGGAGGGTGAACAGACAGACACACATATATACGATGGGCTTCTTTCAGTCTCCGTCTACTAAGTCCATTCACAAGGTTTTGGTTGGCCCAAGGCTATAGTAGAAAACACTTGTCCAAGGTGCCACACAGTGGGACTGAACCCAGAACCTTGTGGTTGAGAAGCAAGCTTTTTACCACACAGCTATGCCTACGTCTGTGATTGTTTATTTTTAGAATAGCATTGTAGAGAATGTGTGAAAGGTTAGATTTGGCAGGATTGGACACAGAAGAGGTAAAATATTTAGCCAGTGTAATTGCTAAAGAGTTAAGTTTGGATGTTTTACTAAAAAAAAGAAAAAATGTGAAATATGAGAAATCATTATTTTCCTTTTATCCTCTATTTTAGACATACATATTGAATTTTCAAATATACAATAAACAGGTAAATGCTACAAATTTTTGTGGTTTGAAGATTAGAGTAGAGAGTGGCAGGCAGAGGTCTACTGAATGGGTTGTATATTTGTTTAAGT
>NC_142936.1:70788346-70836157 GCF_046866305.1 Octopus bimaculoides | reverse complement strand
ATATATATATATATATATATATATATATATATATATATATATATATATATATATATATATACATATATATATATATATATATATATATATATATATATATGTATATATATATATATATATATATATATATATATATATATATATATATATATATATATATATGGCACTTAACCAAGTTGCTGAACAGTGGAACCGAGCCAGAAATCATGTGGTCATGAACAAAACTTCTTGACTACAGAGCCGCATTTTCCCCATACACATACACACACACACACGTGTGTGTGTGTGTGTATGTCTGTATACTTCACTAATTTACTCAAGACATTCTAAGGCTTCTGTAATACTGTTGTATTACGATAGCATAGCCTTACATATCTTTTCCATACTGACTTACTTGAAGACACTGTTCTACTGCATGGGCTGTATATACATGCATACATATCATCATCATCATCATTTAAAGTCTGCTTTCCATGCTGGCATGGGTTGGACGGTTTGACTGAGGGCTGGCAAGCCAGAAGGCTGCACCAGGCTCCAATCTGATCTGGCAATGTTTCTACAGCTGGATGTGTGTGTGTATTAACACACACACACATACACATAGATAGATGTGTGAGTGTGTGTGTGTGTGTGTGTAGCAAACTAGCTCATCTGAAATACACAGGATTAGTAAAACCTGAAAAAAATGTATTAAGTACAAATATCGTCTTTATTTCATAATTTATGTTTACTATAACATGTCATCAAGTTCTTGATGATACTTTCATCAACATCTAGTAGACAAAAGAAGAGATAACCAGAATTACCAAACCTTCCTTTATTAGAACATATTACTGTAGTTCCTGTAACATGAGTTTTACCAAGAAAATAGAAGACAGAAATTTCACATAGCACAATGTCATTTTTAAATAGAATTTTGTATTGTATCTTCAAATAGTATATACCTATATATCTTACATATAATAAAACAAAGTCATTTGTTTATAAAATATGGGATATTTCTAGAAATACATATCATCATCATCATCATCATCATCATCATCATCATCATCATCATTATTTTAACATTCAGTTTCCTATGCTTGCATGGGTTGGATGGAGGCAGATTTCCTGCAGCTTGATACCCATCTTGGTGCCAACTGTAACCTCTTTCCAAAGAAGGTAGTATTTCCACATTGTCAGCCAAGATCTTGGCTGACAATTGGAATTGAATGACACAGCTTGTATGACAGTAACAATCATTTACAACTACATGCAATGTCAAGACAAAGTGATACAAACACACAGACACACATATATATATATATCGTAGAGATATATATATATACACAGGTTGTGATGGGTAAATTGTCGCCATTTTACATTTTTAATTTCATGCATGCACATTGTTTCTGTTTGATTTTCTTGACTACACAGTAAAGTAGGGTAAGTTGGGCACCATCTGTGAGAAAAACAGCCCCATGACGCAATTCACTTTGCCAGAAATTTGGAAACAACGTGATGTACTGCTTGGTATTTGCACCAGAAGCTCCATTTCAGAGTTTTGAGGTGTGAATCTGAAGACAGTACAATCTGAGGACATGTACCGAGAGTGATAAAAATCAAGCATCCAGTCAACATCATGGTGTCTGGAGTGATCACTAGTGATGGCAATGTTTTGCCTCCATCAAACTTCCCACACAGCCTCACACTCAACATGGAGGCCTAAATAGAGTGCCTGGAGGTGAAAGTGTTGTCCTGGGTCAAGAGGGTGGCTGCTGGAAGACCCTATGTCTGGCAACAGGACTCTGCACCATGCCACACAAGCAGGAGAACCCAGTCATGACTGTCAGACAATTTCTGAAACCACATCACCTCTAACATCTGGCCACCTAACTCCCCAGATTGCAACCCTCTTGATCATTATGTGTGGGTTGCAGTTGAGTGAGAGACTAACAAAACTCCTTGTAACACCAAAGATGAACTGAAGGCAAGGATTATGGCAGCATTCACCAACTTAAACAAGGAAACAGTCCAGAAGAGTGCAAGAGATTCTGAAGACGTCTGGAGGCCGTGATTGAAGCCAATGGTGATTTTATTGAATAAATTTACTCTTTAGTATTTCAAGATATTTTTAGGTAATTTTAGCAAATATATCTGTTAAAATGAGATGTCAGTGTTATTTTCATGTTTTCATAATCTAGACGATAGTTTATTTACGTCCTGTGGATATATATATATATATATATATATATATATATATATATAGTTGAAATTTACAGGAAAATAAAAGATGAAGACAGGTGTATATAAATATAAACATACATATATATATATATATATATATATACACACATATGCATATATACATATACATATATACGTATGTATGTATATATATGTATGTGTGTGTATTAGAGGGGGGAAGTAAGAAGGTCAGTGGGGTTATCCACTGACATTCACTTGACAACCAATACAGGCTTGTTTATGGTCCTTCAAGTTAAACGTTTGACAAAACAAAAATAACGGAATAAGTAACAGACTCAGAAAAATAATTACTGGGCTCAATTTGTTCCACTGAGCCCTTTAAGATGGTGTCCCAGCATAACACAGTCTAATGATTGAAACAAGCAAAAGATAAAAGATAAAAAAAAAAAGTTTGATCATCTCATCTGGATTCAAAGGTAACACAATTACTGTGCATGCACACATGCACATTAACTTACATTAAGACAAAAATACAAAGAGATACTGATACACATGTCTAAAAGGACAAATGCAACTGAAACCATGAAACAAGTAAAGTGATACGAGTACATATTATTACATATTAACAAAGAGCATGCCAAAATGTGTACCATTAACCCCCAAAGCTAAAAATCTTTGCTACTGAAAACATAATAAAATTCTATGCATGTTTCAGACTAGAACTATTTCCAGTGAATGAATGAATGAATGGATGGATGGATGAATTGAGAATTAAGAGAAACATGAAAATTGAATTTTTGTCTTTTTGTTTATTGTATGCAGGCATACATACATTTATACACACACAAACACACACACACACACACACACAATCATCATTTAACGCCCATTGTCCATGCTGGCATGGGTATATACACACATACACACATATATATATATGTATATATATATATATATATATATATATATATATATATATATATATATATATATACACACACACACATGAGTGTGTGTACATATATATATATATATATATATATACACTCCTGCATATAAATATATATATAAGAATGATGATACACACACAAGCATCTACTTATAAGTGCTACACACATACAAATACACACATTAATATGGATATATGTTGTGTGTGTGTGTGTGTATATATATAATATATATATATATATATATATATATATATATACATACACACATACAGACATGCCTACTCATGTATACACACACATTTTACATGTAGCTTGCACTGCAGGGCTCTCTGTTTACAAACTGTTGATTTTAGATCAAGTGTCTCACTTCTCCCAGTGGTACCAAGTAGCACTGATACTACCAGTGAATACACACACACACACACACACACACACACAAAGTTTTAATGTAAAACCATATCAAAAGAGATGCTGTTTATCTTGGGTGGATCATTTTTGCCATTAAAAGCATGCATACACTATGCTCCTTTTCATCATTATTATTATTATTAATCAATTAATAAAGAAATTAACCAATTAACTACTTGATTACTTCACTACTCATTTGATGAGTCAACCTATCCATCGATCAGTTGGTTTGACAGTTTTTTAATTACTATATATAACCACACTATGTGAATGCCTTTAAATTTTGGTAAGAAAATGGCAGAAATAAAGAAAAAAATAACACTTTAAAGCAGGGGCAAAAAGTGTCATCTAGTTCAGTAAATGCAGAACTGAATTTTAAACCATTGATATAGATAATCCATTAATACAAATAATCCAGTCATGAAGAAAAGACAACCCTACAAACTACATACTTAAAAGACAAAACATGTACCCAAAAGCCAAATTTATAATTATCAAGAATACAAAATCTATTTATTCCAGAATATTTAGGCAATGAAACAATCCTATTAGAAAATCTCTACACCATTTTCATCAACATAATAATAATAATGATAATGATAATAATAATAATAATAATAATAATAATAATAATAATAGTTTCAAATTTTTCCACAAGGGCAAACATTTTGGGGGAGGGGATAAGTTGATTACATTGACCCCAGTGTTTCACTGGCACTTGATTTCATCCAGAGAGGATGAAAAGCAATGTTGACCTCGGCGGAATTTGAAATCAGAATGTAGTGATGGGTGAAATACCGCTAAGCATTTCGCCTAGTATGGTTACGATTCTGCCATCTTCTTAATAATAATAATAATAATAATAATAATAATAGTTTCAAATTTTGGCACAAGGCCAGCATTTCAGGGAAGGGGCTAGTTGATTACATCAACCCCAGTGCTCAACCAGTACCTATTTTATCGATCCTGAAAGGATGAATGGCAAAGTTGACCTTCGCAGAATTTGAACTCAGAACATAAGGATGGATGAAATGCCACTAAGCACTTTTCCTGGCATGCTAATGACTCTGTCATAATGATAATGATATGTCACACATATTGGGAAGAGCATTGTGGCTGTGAGAATAACCTTTCATGCAAATGATTTTTTTATATTTACATAAAAAAAAAATTATTATTTTGTTTGGTGAGGTTATTTTAATGGCCTATTAATGTATGCAGTGAGTTTCTTTGCCCTAAACATCAGGAAGATATCGGCAAGAATTGTTAACAAAATTAAAGGAAGAAAAACTAATAATAATAATAATAATAATAATCATCGTTTAACGTCCACTTTCCATGCTAGCATGAGTTGGACGATTTGACTGAGGACTGGTGAACCAGATGATGATGATGAATAATAATGATAATAATTCTTTCTTATTTTTGGTACAAGGCTAGTAATTTTGAGGGGAGGGGAAGTTGATAGCATCGACTCCCACCACCCGTACTTGATTGATATTTATTTTATCGAAAGTATGAAAGGCAGTGATGACTTCGTCAGAATTTAAACTCAGAATATATGAGTCAAAGGAAATACTACTGAACATTTTTAATGACAATTCTGGAAGCCATGAGCTTGCAGAATTGTTAAATTCTGCCAGCTCATGGCTTAAATAATAATCTTCTTTAACATCCTGTTCCTAATCATCGTCATCATCATCATCGTTTTACCATCTAGTCTACCATTCTTGCATGGGTTAGATGAGAGTGTGTTGGAGCAGAGTGGGGTTTTTTTTTTATATCCAGATGCCTTTGTCACCAAAACACAAGTCTATCAAACAACAAACAGCTTGGACATGTTTTATGCAGAAAACTGGAAACAAATGACACTGGTTAGATGGGATTCGTTTGTTTCAGAAAGATCACACAACATGTCAAGAAGACCAGACATGCTTTTTGTGGTAGACTGCAAGCAAATGGCACTATTAGGAATCCACATTAGCAACAGTTTCAGCTTAACAATAATACTTTGTTGGGTGCATAAAATTGTAACTCCATGCATATATGATATTTTCAGTCAGAAATATCTTTGCAAAACTGTCGTATGCAGGACTTACTACACTTTTGAAAAATGCTAAACTGTTGTCCTATACTTTGACAATTTTCATATCTTGACATCTGAAGCAGCTGGAGATACGATAGTTTGACCAAATGAACCAGCTATTGCAAGCAAAATTAAAATTAAATATTGAAAAAAAATGCAATTGGTCAAATTTGGACATACAACAGTTTAACATAATAGCTATGATATATATTATATATATATATATATATATATATAAATAAGTATATGTATATATGTATATAATATATATATATATATATATATAAATAAGTATATGTATATATGTATATAATATATATATATATATATATATATATATATATATATATATATATATATTCACATATAATACACACATCAAAAAGACATGGACACACACATACACACACATAACAACGTTGAGGCAAGTCTTTAATCATGGAAGATAGCTTCTTCAAGGTCAGTAGTACATGACTGTGCATTCAATACATACATACTAGAAAGTGGCTGATGCTAATAATAGCGTCCAGCTGTTAAAATGAGGTAAAAAAATGTGACCTATTCAACAAGGAAATTGGATATATATATATATATATATATATATATATATATATATTGGATAAATACATATATACATACATATATACATATATATATATATTGGATAAATACATATATACATACATATATACATATATATATATATATATATATATATATATATTGGATAAATACATATATACATACATATATACATATATATATATATATATATATATATATATATATATTGGATAAATACATATATACATATATATATATATATATATATATATATATTGGATAAATACATATATACATACATATATACATATATATATATATATATATATTGGATAAATACATATATACATACATATATACATATATATATATATATATATATTGGATAAATACATATATACATACATATATACATATATATATATATATATATATATATATATATTGGATAAATACATATATACATACATATATACATATATATATATATATATATATATATTGGATAAATACATATATACATACATATATACATATATATATATATATATATATATATATATATATATATATATATATATATGCATACATATATATATTAGATACATACATACATGCATATATGCACATAAATTGATACACATACATTTACACACACACATACACACACACACACAAATACACACACACAAATACACACACACACACACACACACACACACACACACACACACACACACACACACACACACAAGCTTTTTTTGGTTTTTCTTGAATGCTTTTATGAAATCACAAGCAAGTGTGCGATGTGACAAAAAACACTATAAAATGAAATAAAAATGTATTATTTTTAAGAAAATCTAATTAACAGGCAAATTAATGAAAAGAGAAACGAAAATATGTCTACATGTTCATTAGCAATGATTAATACTTACACCACAGCTGAGTAAGCTACAAGAATTAACAGAGAACAGAAAAAAACATCATGGCTAGTTATCGGCCATAAGAGAACTGTGTAAAACTGCACAGAGTTATTATTAGGAATATCTACTAAATGTAATAAAGGTGTCTCACCAATTTCGTTGATTCCACAGAATTCTGACGATCATTCCAAGAAAATATGGAAATGTTCTTATGGACATCACTTTCCTCACGGAAATTCACCATCCGATAAGCCATGTCCGGGCTCACCTGTTAATGCAAATGGAAAGAAAATAAGAAACTGGTTAAATATGATGTTTGGTCAATCAGTGTTAAGCAGGTAACTTTTAACCTTTTACCTGTTTTGGTCATTAGATTGTAGCCCTGCTGGAGCACCACTATAAAGAATTTTTTGTCAGAAAAATGGGTGTATAAACAAACCATCACTAGTGACAAGCGGCATTGGGGGTCAAACATAGATATATATACAGCAGGCTTCTTTCAGTTTCTATCTACCAAATCCACTCACAAGGCTTTGGTTGACCTAAGGCTATAGTATGAATTCACTTGCCCAAGGTGCCATGCAGTAGAATTGAACCCGGAACCATGTGGTTGAGAAGGTAACTTCTTACCACACAGCACCACCTGTCCCAGTTGGGAACAATTAGTGTAGAACAGTTTTATTATCATATTTCACTTGAAATTCACTGCTTGTGTTCCAACTAAATTTGAAAAGGATGAAGAATTTAGTAAAATAATTTTGTCATTTTAAAGCTGATATTTGAAACATAAGCCGTTGCCAGTACCACCTGACTGGCCTTCATGCCGGTGGCACATAAAAGTACCCACTACACTCTTGGAGTGGTTGGTGTTAGGAAGGGCATCCAGCTGTAGAAATTCTACTAGATCAGATTGGAGCCTGGTGTAGCCATCTGGTTCACCAGTCCTCAGTCAAATCGTCCAACCCATGCTAGCATGGAAAGCGGACGTTAAACGATGATGATGATGAAATTAACATGACATCTTTACGACAAAAAGCTTTAACTGAGATCACTTCAGAGAAAAAAGTTTATACCATTGGGCCAAGGGTGGTCTCAGGTGGGTTGGTATAAAAAGAGTTAATATTCTGTCCGATATGCTTTGTCTCTTTTACTTTTTTTCAGTCATGAAACCATTGCCATGCTGGAGCACAATTTTGATGAGTTTCTTTTCTATAGTTGCTAACATTGTCTCCAGTAATATCTTTTTTTTTTTTTAGATTAAATGCAACTTTCTATAGAATTTCTCAAAACTAATTCAATAACAATCACTGAGAGATGTTAATATTGTCCAGAATCCACACAACTATTAGAAATATTCTCGCTGCAGAGGATATTTTTTTTTTTCAATAAAGATATTGTAAAGGATTTATTATAGAATTGTTTGAAGAGATATTATTGTTCATAACATTTAAATAATAGCAATAAGATTTAATTAATCTCATAAAAATAAACTGAAGGTGAGATTGTCTCATCAGGGAGAAAAAAAAATTAACTATTGGTAGCAAATATATTATTAAATATATTGGGTCATCCCATAAATAATGCAGTTTTTTTATACTTCATTTATTCTTCGAAATTAAGATAAACAAAATTGTTTTTTAATCTAAAATATACTCTCCTTCATTTTCTACAATGCTTTTCCATCTATCTGGTAAACTTCCAAAATTCACTTGTCTGTAATGAAAAATACTCCTCCAGTACTGTTCTGACCTCATCTACAGAATTCACATTTTTTCTGTCCAAATGATTTTCAAGACTGAAATAAATGATAATCAGATGGGGCAATGTCCAGCGAATATGGTGGGTGGGGCATTGTTTCCCATTCAAACTGCTCCAGCCTTTGGAATGTCATCCTCGCTGCATGTGGCCAAGCAGAACACTTTTCATCTTGAAACCAAAGATGGTCATTTTTCTTCTAGCGCTGATTTAAGCTGCTCACAGTAGATCTCCTTTCTTATCATTTGGTTTGGGTTTAAAAGTTCAAAGTGGACTAAACCTTTCATATCCTATCAAACAGATAGCAACACCTTATGTGGGTGAAGACCTCCTTTAGCCTGGGATGCCAGTGTTCTCCTTTCCCTGCCCACTGTCTTTAGCACTTGAAATTTCTATAGAAAACCCATTTCTCATCACCAGTCACTCTTTGGTCCAAAAAAGGTTCATTTGTGTGACTTGACAACAAAGAAGAGCACACATTCACTCTCTGCATGCAATTAGACTCAGAAAGTTTGTGAGGAACCCATTGACCCAGTCTGCTGACTTTTCTGATGGCACACCGGTATTGATGAATCATTGAATGATCAAATCCAAGCTTCTCTGCTAATTCCTCAACAATTACAATGGGATTTTGCTCCATCGAGTTTTGCAGGATGTTCTTGTCTAGCTCTACAGATCTTCCAGGATGAGGCTCATTTTCTAGGCTATAGTTTCTGGCTCGGAATTCCTGGAACCACCGTTGACACTGGCTTACACTTATTGTCTGGTCCCCATATACTGTGTTAATATTCCTTGCATTTTCTGTTGTGTTGTTGCCTTTATTGAACTCATAAAGCAAAACATGCCAAATATGCTCTTTTGTCACTTCCATTGTAGCTTTGAAAAAATAACTGTTAAAATTGAACTGCACTCTTCAAAACCTGCACTAAGAATATGGTAAAATTACTACCTGCTTATATAGTAAGTTGATGCAGGTAGTTTATCCCATCCCTCTCCGACTTTTATTTCATGCAATTGATAAAAACGCATTATTTATGGGATGACCCAATATATTAGCAACCATTAGTTTATCTGATGTATATTGGATCCAAAAGGAAATGTTTGCACTCTTATGGCTCTGTTTATATATATGTATATGTATGTATGTATGTGTGTTGTATCTGTGCATCATCTCTAGTTCTTCTATATCCACACAACAATAGGATTAAATGGACCCATTTAGAAGATGGATCATGAATGGAGACAATACATGAATGATTCCACAATTGTTCTATAAGAAGCTATTTATAAAGTTCCAGGTTATATTCATTTTCAGTAATAGCAGTTGTAAATCAATGAACTCATGGCTTTATGACAAAATAATTATATAACTTGAAATAAATACTAAAGCTGACAACAAAATGAAACTCCAACAGGAAAATAGTGTATTGTCTGAGTTAACCAGATTTTGGACAATGAATATAAAAGTTATCAGTATCGTTTTAATGTTCAGTTTTCTATGCTTGTAAGGATCAGTCCAAATTCACTGAGGCAGATTTTCTATGGCCAGATGCCCTTCCTGTTGCCAACCCTCACCAGTTTCCAAGCAAGGTAATAATCTTGTGGTCTTTCAAGCAAACTGCCCAGACATAGTTATGCAGTGAACTGAAAACAAATAACACTTGCAGAGAGAGACAAGATCTATGAATAGATAGCTTGATATAACATGGATAAATCTTTCAACACACCAGTTACTCCTATCATCTAGTGCAATGTAAAAGGACTTGTCTAAGGATTGAAATGTAATGACAGGGGTCACAAAATGTAAAAATATGATTGTGAAGAGATGTCAAAAATAACAAAGATTTGAATGACATTGTATTCTCCAAATGTAACAGGTTATGTTATGCTAAAATTGCTCAAAGTCCAGGAGACAATGTAATAAAGAACATCAGAAAGAATGAATATTATTCACATGCAGGATCAGTACAGAATGCTTAGTAGTAGTTAGCAGTTTCATAGTACTAGGAGAAATGACAATGATGATGTACTTGCACACTCTTAATGGACAGAAGTTAGCTTAATTGTCTGCTGCTAGAGAGAGAGAAAGGATGAGAATTGTGTTGTCCCTCTCTTTTCCATTCAACCAGGATGCTCTTAGTCAGAAGGCAGATATCAAAGAGGCTCAACAGACTTCTTATTGGGTGTATATAAGGTTTGGCAACTAAAGTAGGTCAATCCTAAAAACAAAGAGTTGACCTTTCCATGACCACAAGAGGTCTACAAGGTCAAATCATCCTCATTAATTTCCAAGTAAAGAGAGTTGAAAGCAAAAAACTGGAAATCCATCTGACAATCAGCAAAAATGTGGATTCGGTTTTGATTCTTAACTATGGCTCCAGGAAATGATCTCTTACAGAAATATTCAGAGTTTAACCTATTCATTATCATATTTCTGTCGAAATACACTGCCTGTCTTTCAATTAATTTTGAAAAAAATGCAACAAAATAACTCAGTATTAACTTGATGTTTAGAGCATAAATTAGCATGGAATTTTGATGGAATGTTTTAATTTAATTTAATTTAGAACACTTTAAAATAGGAAGTTTGTATCATAAGATCTAGTGGTAGTCACATGTGGATTAATAACAAAAGCTTTAAAACTGAAGTATCTGCAGAGACTGCTTGATGGAGGAAAAGTACAAGCAACTAAACTTCGTAAGACATGCTTTCTTGTAGCAGATCAGATATATGAAATGTGAGCTTGACTAGAGATACATATACCTGCAGGTAAAAGAGTTCAACCCCCAATGCCAGTTGAGAAACAGTAACATCAATAGACAAGAGCTGCAGTGCATCTTTAAAAGAGTTCCAGATTAACAGATTGTGGAAACTTTTCAAAGTTCCTTGGACTAACAACATTACTGGTGAAGCTTTACAACTGTATCCAGTATAAATCTTGACAATTACCAATAAATGGAAACATGCTAGATGAGAACTATGCAGGTGCCAAACCAGTGTTATCAGATGCTACAGTATTCTAATGTATCCAACGTATCAAACTCCTCAGTTAGTATTTATGTTTACTGTAATGATACCAATGTGATAGCCATTGCAAAGTGTATGCATAACTTACTACAGAGCTGTCATTGCAGTAACCTTAGTGGTTTGTTGTTATTTAGTGAGAATTTGAAAACTCTTTGCTTATTAATCCTTTAGTTGTGATATTTCTGTTCAAAATTATGGCCTTTGTTTCAGTTAATTTTGAAAATATGAAGTATTTAGTAAAATAACTTGCGTAAAATGGGATTTGAAACATAAATTAACATGAAATTTTGAAGGAAGATTTTAATTTAGATCACATTCTCCCATCCAAAAAGCAGGAAGAATACATGCAGCAATGCATTCCTAGACACACACATCATCATCATCATTATTATCATCATCGTTTAACATCTGTTTTCCATGCTGGCATGGGTTGGACAATTTGACTGGGGACTGGCAAGTGTAGAGGCTGCACCAGGCTCCAATCTGATCTGGCAAGGTTTCCAAAGCTGGATGCCCTTCCTAACACATAGTATATGAATAAAACGCTATGACTTAATACAACATGAGATGGTCACCATGTCTGAATAAAAGCTGTGATAGAGCTAGTAATAATTGATTTGAACTATGCATCCATATCAGACCAGCTTCTTCTGCATGCATTAGTGAATGTTTTTATTGTTCAGTAACTTTCTCAGCTCATTTGTGCTCAACCATTTCTGTAACTTTAGCTCTATTGATACCAATTTGCCTGAAACTGCTCCTGATTCTGTGATAAAAAGTTCCTGTTTTTGAGTAACCTAAATTAAAACCTTTTATCAAATATTTCATACAATTAATGTTACCAAACACTAACTTTAAAAAAATGACCAAGTTATTTTACTAAATTCTTTGTTGTTTTCAAAACAAGTTGAAACACAGGCAGTATATTTCAAGAGAAAATATGATAAGAAAAGGATTAATGTAGTATATCCAAGAGATCTTTCTCACCCATCTCACTAAGTCTTCTGTTTTCAATACACCTGATTCACAATCATGCACCTTCGCACGTCTTTCAACAGAAATATGGCTACCAGAGGGTTAAAGCACATTCTCCATTAAAAAGAACAACATGAAAGAAAGAGAACATTATTATTATTATCATTATCATCATTATAATTACTGTTATTATGGTGGAGAGCTGGTAGAATCATTAACATGTCGGGCAGAATACTTAGTGGCATTTCATCTGGTTTTATGTTTTGAGTTCAAAATTCTGCCAAGGTTGACTTTGCCTTTCATCCTTTCAGGGGTTGATAAATTAAGTAGCAGTTGAACAGAGGCGCTGATGTAATCAACTCCCCACTCCCACAAAAGTTCAATTTTTATTATTGACTTTTAACATTGTACAAGGTCACACAAGAGAGACAGGAAGTGTACAGTGTTGATTATGGCAACCCAATATTGACTAGTACTTATAATAAATAATGCTGTTTAAATTCTGTATGAGGTGGTCGAAATTTTAGTCAGTAGATTGTAAATCTATTCATAAGTGTTTTACTTTCTCATGGTTTTATATTTTAATTAAAAGGCAAAGCTGACATCCTCCAGGATTTGAGCTCAGAATGTAAATAGCAGTAAGTAAACACCACATGGCATTATATCACTGCTCTAATGATTTTTCCAATCTTTCACCCCTTCATTATCATTAAAATTACCAACTACAAAGGTGATGAGCTGGTAGAATTGTTAGCATGCTGGGCAAAATGCTTAGCAGCATTTTGTCTGTCTTTATGTTCTGAGTTCAAATTCCATCAATGCCAACTTTACTTTTCATCCTTTCAGGGTCAATGGAATAAGTACCAGTTAAAACTGGGGTTAATGCAATCGCCTTACCCTTCCCACCAAACTTACAAGCCTTGTGCAAAAATTCAAAATCAATATTAACAACTACAATCTTAAATGAATATCTCATGTCAAAATTAGTTCACTTGATCTACAGCATATCTTTATATTTATTTCCATTAAGACAAATTCCGTCTTTGGTTTTATTTACTAAAGCCAAACTTCTGAATGTCATTGAAACAATGTAAACCTCTTCTAAAGACAGCAGTACTGATCAAAGGAATTGTGATTAGTGTCAACAAGAGGATATAGTAATCAAATGTAGACATTTTAAGTGAAGGTTACATGAACTTACGATGGCCTTTCTAACAGGTACACATTATATTTACACCTCTAAATGGACACAGCAAATACAAGATTGGAACACTGACTTACTAAACTGCATAATGTTGACAAACTGGTGTTTTCAAGACGGCTACTCAAGAATGAACTGTCTGGGATCAAATAATGTAATAAAATTCTTAGCATTTACAAATAATGCCTTGAATTAAAATAAAAAAATTCATCACACCATCATCATTTAATGTTCACTTTTCCATGCTTACATGAGTTGGATGGAATTTGTTGAGGCAGATTTGTCACTACCCCCCCCACATTTTCATGCAAGGTAATATTGTCACAAGGTTGGACATGTATTCCATGGAATAATGAGCAAACATCACTTGTATGAAGATGATACTAATTTACAACCATCATATAATGTCAAGACAAGAGTATACACACACACACACACGTCAACATCATTGTCATCATTGTTTTAAGATCCATTTTCCACTAACTTGCATACACACACATGCATGCATGCATGCACACACACACACACACCCAAACATACACCCACCCACCCACATACACACACACACACACCTTGCTTCTTTCAGTTTCTTATTTCTTTATTGCCCACAAGGGGCTAAACATAGAGGGGATAAACAAGGACAGACAAAGGGATTAAGTCGATTACATCGGCCCCAGTGCATAACTGGTACTTAATTTATCGACCCCAAAAGGATGAAAGGCAAAGTTGACCTCGGTGGAATTTGAACTCAGAACGTAACGGCAGACGAAATACCGCTAAGCATTTCGCCCGGCGTGCTAACGTTTTTGCCAGCTTACCGCCTTTCGGTTTCTGTCAACTGCTTCTCTCAGTTTCTTTCAACCAAATAGCTTACAAGGTTCTGGTCAGCTCAGGATTATAGTAGAAGACATTTGCCCAAGGTGCCCTACAGTGAGACAGAACCAGAGACCATATATTTGATATTTGGGAAGCAATCTTCTTAAACAAACAACCATACCTGCCCCTAATGTCATATCGACAGACAATAAAAGGATTATGCTTATTCATTGATGTTTAGTCCCTGGTCAGCTTTGGTCAAGCAGACCTAAGATCAAAAGCATTTCAATCATGACCACCCAGGTCTTCAGGCATAATTTCTCTCCACCAATCATTTTGAAACCAACCTGCTGAAGACCACCACTGGTTTTATGATACAAACTCCCTGTTTTAGAATTATTTAAATTAAAACTTTCTATCAAAATTTTATGTTAAATTATATTTCAAACATTAGTTTAATAAAGACAATTATTTTACTAAATTCTTCAATATTTCCAAAGTTAATTGAAAGAAAGGCAATGTATTTTCATAAGAATATGGTGATGAAAAAAATTAAAGGAGTTAAAGTGTGATTTGGCCAAGAAACCCAGTACAAACTCCTTCATTGATAAACTCATATGTATTTATAAGCCGGAGGTGTTTTATAAGCTAAGTTTAAAAGTAAAAGTTGTAAGGTGAAGCGGAAGACTCGAAAAAATGGAAAATATGAAAAATATTCATAAAATTTTCACACAAGTGGAAATAATAATGCTGAAATGTGGAATGAAACAAACACACACACACACACACACACACACACACACAGATGACTAGTGATTATTGATCATGGAAATAAAGGTTGGCAGTCATGTAAAAGTTTAAGCAAAAATAATTATGGTTGATCCACAAAACTAATATTTACTAGTGAAATAGCTAACCAGAAAGTAATGTTAGGAGAATTGACTGTCATGTAAAAACCTTTTCATTCATATTTGTGTCAATATATATGCAGAGAGGGGTGGGGTGAGAGAGAGAGTTGTTTGTGGTAATATAGAGATTTGAATGGAAAGAATACTATTTAATAGCATAAATATTCTCTCATGACATAGGCGTTTATGGGGATGAAATAGTACAGGTAAATAGGTTATAAATAATTTGTAGAAATGGGAAATTCCACAGTAATAAAAGAAAAACATTTGTATTTTTTTTTCTTTCATATACTTTACAGCAAGAGTAAACTAGTTATATCCATTATGTCAAATAATTAGTCATAAAACATTCAATCTGGCCACAATTCTATTTATTTCACATTAGAATAAAGATCAAATATATTTCTTTCTTTCTTTTGTTTATTTATTTATTTATTTATTTATTTATGCAATTTCATACTACATAAGAACTTTTAGGACTTTCCTGAAATCACATCAAAGATTGTCAATAGAAAACTTATTTCTCCAGAACTTTTCTTTAGTTATAAGTTAAAATAAGAACAATGCAGTAAAATGTTTTTGTTTCTGTGTCCTTTTGTTATCATATTTCTGTTAAAATATACTGCTTTTTTTTACCCTCCAATTGGTATTATAAATAACTAAAAATTAAGTTAAATAACTTTCTCGTTATTAAGGTGGAGTTTGGAATATAAATTAATAGGAAATTTTTGAAGAGTGGTTTTAATTTAAATCACTTTCAAACAGGAAGTATGTATCATAGAATCAAAGACCACCGCCATCAATTCACCACAGAGAAAGTTCACCACCATCAATTCACCATGAAGTTCACCGTGAGGAATGTTCACCACAAGGAAAGCTTACTGAGAAAATTGTTGGCACTCCGTCGCTTACGACGTCGAGGGTTCCAGTTGCTCCGATCAACGGAACAGCCTGCTCGTGAAATTAACGTGCAAGTGGCTGAGCACTTCACAGACACGTGTACCCTTAACGTAGTTCTCAGGGATATTCAGTGTGACACAGTGTGACAAGGCTGACCCTTTGAATTACAGGCACAACAGAAACAGGAAGTAAGAGCGAGAGAAAGTTGTGCCGGAGCCTCATGGAGCTTTAGGTGTTTTTGCTCAATAAACATTCACAAAGCCCGGTCTGGGAATCGAAACCGCAATCCTATGACCGCGAGTCCGCTGCGTTAACCACTGGGCCATTGCGCCTCCAAACTGAGAAAATATATCCATAGTATCTCACCATTAATAGTTAAAAACTATTTTTTTTGAAAAAAATGGAAAGAAAAACTGAAGTTGAAAAATTACGTCAAAAAATTTGTATGGTGAACTTTCCCCGTGGTGAATTGATGACACTGAACTTATCGAATATGGGACAGTTTTAGGTGAGTTGGTACCAATAGGGTTTGCTATAAATTTTCTTCAGTTATAAGTTAAAAAATATGAGCAATTCAGCAAAATATTTTTACTTCTTAATCCTTTTGTTATCATATTTCAGTTAAAATACACTGCCTTTCTTTCAATTAATTATGGAAATAATGAAGTATTTATTAAAATAACTGTATCATCATTAAGCTGTTACTTGGAACATTGATAAACATAAAATTTTAATGAAAGAAGGTTTTTATTTAAATCATTTTAAAAGAGGAAATTTGTATTGTAGAATCAAAGGAAGTCTAAGGTGGGTTGATATCAAAAGTATTCAAGCAGGAAGTTTAGATCATAGAATCAGGGACAATCAGAGGCAGTTCGATATCAAAAGGGTTAAACGACAACGTTTCTTCAGTCATAAGTTAAATAAGAGGGTTCAGCAAAGCCTTTGTACTTCTTAAGTCTACCATGAAATTTCCATATCGATAACAATGGAAAATATGGAGAGCATTAAGTAATGCAAATTCACTTCCCTTGCATCACACAGAATACATTTTATGTGTTTGTTCAGTTGATAAAAATAATTTGGGATGCCTTTGCAAATTTTATCCGTTATCATCATCATCATCATTATTGTTTTCATGTCCACTTTTCAACGACTGCATAGAAATTGCTGAAGTTGATTTTCTATGGTCAAGTGCTCTTCCTGTCACCAATCCTCACCTGTTTCAAGCAAAGTAACATTTCCCCTTGGTTGGACATATTTATCACAGAAGACTGAAAATGAATGACACTGCTTATATGACAGTGGCATTCATTTACAACTTACCACATAATGTCAAGGAAAGGACACAGAAACACACTCACACATACTCATTCTCTTAGGACTTTTTCTTCCTTTTTTGTTCTTGATTGTCTGGACAACTTTACAAAATTAGACATTTACATTTGTGGAACAATTGTAAAAAAAAAATTATCAACATGACGAGGTTGATGAAGAAAACTGTAACAATTTGTTCATTATATTCTTTTACTTGTTTCTGGCATTTGACTACAGCCATGCTGGAGCACCACCTTGAACAAATTGACCCCAGGACTTATTTCTTAAGCCTAGTACTTATTCTATCAGTCTCATTAGCTGAACTGCTAAGTTATGGGGATATAGGCACACCAACACTGGTTGTCAAATGGTGATTGGAGACAAATACAAACACAAAGACACATGCTTAGTTATATACATACATACATATATACATATACATACATACATATATACATATATATATATATATATATATATATATATATATATATATATATATATATATACATACACACATATAGTTGAAATTTACAGAAAAACAAAAGACAAAGACAAGTGTATGAATAACAAGCAAGTGTATTAGTTTGACACTCAGGAAAGTGAGAAAAAGTCTTTTATGTTTTGAGCCTACGCTCTTCGACAGAAAGGAATAAGAGAAAATAAACAGAGAGAGAATAAAAAAAACTTGTGCATTTAGTGGTCAAGCATGGCAACTGTTTGGGAAAAAAGTTTTGACAGGAGAGGTGAAAAGAAGGGGTGATGATAAAGTATTAGCAATCTCAAAATGAAGGTGTGCATGCGTGTGTGTGTATGTGAGAAAGCGTAAGTGTGTGTGTGTGTGTGTGTGTGTGTGTGTGTGTGTGTGTGTGTGTGTGTGTGTGTGGATAGTGGCTAGTGACTTTGCTAGAAGTGCAAGTAAAGGAGTCAGTGATATGATACGGACGATGATGGGTGCCCCTGTGAGGATGATAGTGTTGGAGAAGTAGTGGCAAGTTCAGTAACATGGGTGGGCACAGGGGAACGAGCCAGGTTGGGAGGTGGGGTTAGGGAAGAAACTGGACCAAGAGGTCAGACAGGTTTGGGTTAAGTTGATGAAAGATGTGCGAGATGGAGCGGTCAGACTGCAGTGGCTGGAAGGCTTGGAGAATGGTGCATTGGTGAGGCAGGGTGATAAGTGAGGGGAAACAGGAGACCAGCAACAGCTGGGTGGGTGCAGGGAGAGAGAGCAGAGGCATAGTCCACAGAATGTGTTTTGGAAAGGGACCAGTAAATCATGAGATTATTTGGGCTTCAATGTAGCCAACGAACAGGTTTGCATAGTTGGAGGTCCCATGGCCACTCATGAGACTTGTTGGTAAAAATCCCCTGCAAACGAGAAGCAGTTGAGGGAGAGAACAAGTTCGGCTAGTTGAAGAAGTGTGGAGGTGTCAGGTTGTGGGTTGGGTTGAAGGTCTAGGAAGTGTTTGAGTGCAAGAAGTCTTTGTTGTGTGGGATCACCATATATAGACTCTTGATATCAAGTGTGAAGAGAAGTTTAGAAGGGCCAGGAGGGAAGGAGAAAGAGTTGAAGAGATGGAGAGCATGGTTAGTGTCATGGATGTAGGAGGGGAAGAAAGCCACTAACAGGGCAAGGACATGGCCGAGGTATTTTGAGATCAATTCCGTGGAACAGGGTTGTTGGGCGTTACAAAGCACACTCTGTTACTATTACTATCACTTCCCTGTCTATCTCTCTCCCTCTCTTGTTCTTCATTCTTTCTGTTTTTCTCTCCCACCCTTTCCCTATTCTTCTCTCCCTTCCACCGTTCCCTCTCACTCTCTCTCTCTCTCTCTCTCTCTCACTCACTCTTCCTCCTTGACCCTCTCGTCGCTATGAAAGGGGTTCTTTCTTTCTGCTCATTGCCAAATACCACTGAGTAACCATCTGGCAACATGTGGTCAAAAAACTTTTATGATATTTCCATTTCATAAACTTTACAACCTGAATGAAATTGAGAGAAAACGGAGAGAAAAGGACTTTATTAAGAAATTCAAACCCAATCTTAACGAACAATGATTAAATTAATCTTACTTGGGGTTTTAAAATCTTATCCCTAGAACTAAAACACAAGAAAATCTCTCAAATGTCATCATTTCTAAAGATAAACATTGAAAAATGGTTTGGCATCATCTCTAAAAATAGCCAAACACCTACTGCTGCTGTCCAAAGGAATGTGTATAAAGGGCAAAAAGACAGCCAGTCAACTACAGTTAAAACACTTCTGTCACATGGGACCTTGAAGACTGTACTAGTCCTTATATATTTAATATTCAATATTTCATTTATTCAATAAGACATTCAATACTTCATTTCATTTTATTATATATACTATATTTTCCATATTCTATATCCCACATTAATTTTATAAGAATATAAATAAAACATAAAAAACAGACAGAGTTGGAATTCTTTTGAATAATATATTAAATTTGTAAACACAAATTAAATCTTGCCATGGAGGAATGTAGTGGCGGACAAAAAACAAGACAGGAAAACAAACAGAAAAGGCTTTACGGACAGACGAGAAAAATTATAGTGAGTGAACAAGCAAAAGAAAAGGGCACTCATCACAGTTAACACCTGGTCATGTGCCCTCATCGAATAATATTTATTGAACTGATATGAGTAATAAATATTGTGGTAATACAGGAGGGAATGAAAAGTATTTCTTAACTCATCTCAGTGTTTATGATGATACTACATTAATGTTAACCATCATTACACAAATACTCTAATTTAAAAAAATGCATTAATTAAGATGTGTCAATCAAAGACAACACTCCAATTGCTAATGTAATCAATGGATATTACAGACCTTGCTTATGTTAATTAAAAAAGGTGTGTTCTATTTACATTTTTTATATTTTTGATGCAGATCAAATATTGAACTGGTGACAGACTCTTTTATATAGCTAAATACATTAAATATAATTATCTTGTTTTAGATCTCCAAATACAAGTTGCTTTGTTGTGAAGTCTTAACTCAACCCTGACTAAGTAAATCTATGATCAAAGGCCTTCAAACTATGTGTGTTCCACCTTTTTTTAGAGGTTATCTTTGAATGCATTATCTGATGTATCCTCTCTTTATTTAAGATAGTGGAGTGCTGGCTTTGGGTTCAGCCCCACTGCATGGTACCTTATGCAACTGTCTTCTGTTACAGTTCCAAGCTGATGAAAGTTTTGTGACTAAATGGAAGGTAAAAAAAGGCGTGTTATGTGCATATATATATAAATATATGTATATATATATATATATATATATATATATATATATATATATATATATATATATATATATATATATATATATATATATATATATATGCGAGTAAAAATAAATACAAAAAAAGGGGGGTTTTTGTATGATTGTGTATAGAGGAATATATTATTTTGTTTAAAAGAGTTCCAACACTGTCTGTTTTTTATGTTTTATTTATATACCTGCAAAACCAATGTGGGATATAGAATATGGAATATACAATATATAATATAATATACAATATATAATATAAAATAAAAATGGATGGTACTATGAAATAAAGTATTGAATGTCTTATTGAATATATGGAATATGTCTTATTGAATATATGGAATATGTCTTATTGAATAGATGAAATATTGAGTGTTCAATATAAAGGATTAAATATATAAATATATAAAGGCGAATATTTTCTATACCTTGTGGTATTTCATATTTTCTATACTTTGTAGTATTTCATCATGGCCGGTATGACAGACTTTAACATATACCATTACCTTACTTGGAAGTGAGGGTTGGCAACAAAAAGCATCCATCCCTAGAAAATCTGCCTCAATGAAGTCCATCTGACCCATGCAAATATGGAAAAGAGGACATTAAAACAATGATAATGAGTTGTGGAAGACTTGGCTTATCTAAAAGAAATCTATAACCAAAGGCAATTCAGCTGTGACCATCTCATTTAATTTTTTTGTACTCCTTGCACTGTATTGTCCAATGTTGATGCAGGCTGAGTGGTCACTTTTAGAGTTATGTACAACTATGTTATGTAACTTTTACTTATTTAACATGATAGGTTGTGATCTGTGAGAGATTTGACTATTATTTCTAGTATATTGGCTGACCACATTAATGTTCCCTTGTTGGTATGAGTGAATACTTCATTCACAATACTTGTTCATTGAACAAGTTAATATACTCACACAAAATTACAACTTACGTTTTTCTGGCTTCCTCCATCATGAAACAGAGAAAGTATTTAACATTTAACTAAATGACCTTTTAATTAGATATTGGTCATGATGCTTAAATAGTCATTAAATGAAGATATAAAATAAAAATCACACACACAAACACACAAGAATTAAAAATATCTACAATAAAAAGAAAAAAAAAAAACTAAATCTTCAGACAGCTGTGTGGTTAAGAAGCTTGCTTCCCAACTATGTGGTTTCAGGTTCAGTCCTATTGCATAGCACCTTGGGCCTACATAGTCTTGTGAGAGGATTTGGTAGAAAGAAGGCTGTTGCGTATAAATATATATATAAGGTGAGATGGCAGAATCATTACATTCTGAGTTCAAATTCTACCAAGATCGACTTTGATTTTCATCCTTTCATGGTTGATGGACACAGAGATTGATGACAGAAATACCAGTTGTGCACTGGGATCAATGTCATCAACTAGCCTCCTCCTACAAAATATCAGGCTTTGTGCCTTTAGTAGAAAGAATGTGTGTGTGTGTGTGTGTGTGTGTGTGTGTGTGTGCCCAATATCACATGATGTTTGTAAAATGAGCATCTCTATCATACAAGCCATGCTGTTCTTTTCCAGTCTTCTATGAAAAACGTTTGGGTAAGGGGAAATATTACCTTACTTGGAAGCAGATCAGGGTTGGTGACAGAAAAGGCATTCAGCTGTAGAAAATATGCCTCAACGAATTCTGTCTCATCCATATAAACATGGAAAAGTGGACAATAAAACAATGATAATGATGATGATGATGATGATGGTTGTCGTCGTCATTGTCATTGTCCTGTAATCCTTAACTCCCCTATTTCCTATGATAGCTTGCTTTCTTTTTAAAAGACCAATTCCAAAATTATAAGGAGTTTTTAACGTTTTTTGTTTTAAAGTAAAAATGTTATTGTTTTCATCATTTAATAACAAATCAATTATATATATTCATATAATTAGTTGTTTTACTTTTTCCACTCTCTCTCTCACACTCTATCTGTGTGTGAGAGAGAGAGAGAGAGAGAGAGAGAGAGAGAGAGAGAGAGAGAGAGAGAGGGAGAGCCTAATCGTGTACCTTGGAAAATAGACAACCTCAACTGGGACTCAAATATTTAACAAAATGTTTGAAAAAGAATCATTTTTTGTGAAACAAAAATTACAATCTTCCAATGTAGTAAATTTTGTTAAATACTTTCATACTTCCATGCCCCTCCTCCTCATTCTCATGCAGGGAGTTTGAAATTCTTTTCAAATGAAGTCTTTATATATTTTTATTATTATGGAACAATGTCGTTTAATTTCTCATGGGTCATTAAAGAAGATTGCAGCTGACTAGCACAGACAACCTTGAAAGGACAGGAGCAAACAAAAGGAAATGCCACGCCATATATAGACGTGTGTGTGTGTATGTGTGTGTGTGTGTGTGTGTGTGTGTATGTTTATACTTTTCAATAGAAATGACAGTACAGTATTTTAGTCAATGAATTAAAAACTAGGAAATCAGTCTACTAGTGTATCTACAAAGTAGAAATTTGTTCATAAGTAGAATATCTGGTAAAATGAAAACAAACACAGAGTAAACATTAATCCTTGAATTTTTCAACATTTCTTTACTTTGATTCAGACAAACACTAACTTATATACACATCAAAGTAGCTATGAGATTTAATTACCACTGTAAGAAGTATTGGTCTGTACTTTCCCTTTAATAAATTCAGGGGAAATGTGACTACCACACACATATATACAGGCACAAACTGAAACTCATTTTACCCAGCTCCATAGTTAATCTAATCAATTTACAAACCAAGGAAGGAGACTGGTCAAACGAGCTGCTAGAAAGAGCAACCAAATTCCTCAAACTACACTGTACTGTCTTAAAACTGAAGGACATGATGGGTGTGGTGGCCTCTGTAGTCAATTTCAACATATGAGCATCCAGTCGTGAGTTTATTGAAGAGTTAGGTAACATTCATTGTTGTGAAGAGTGACGGATCTACTATTTTTGTCTTTTGTCTTTGTTGTGAAAGTGAAGATTGGACAGACAGAACGATGACAATGGAAGATGGACAATATTTTCTCTTACTTTAGCTGTCAGGTAGGAGAAATTTAACTGTGGAAAGCAGTTTTACCATATTACTTTGAAAACACCACCTTATGCTGCGAGAACCAGAGACACCTCAGTAGCATTTTTACCAAAAGAAAATTTTTCAGATTCTCTTAATTTTTTCACATATTTCATGAAATACTGTATGATTGTGATGCTTGTTTACATATGCACACACACACACACACACACACACACACACACACACACACACACACACACACACTTCCCAACCAGGTGGTCTCTAGTTTAGTCCTGTCTTGTGGCACCTTGAGCAAGTGTCTTCTGCTACAACTCCCAGGCTGACCAAAGTCATGTGAATGGATTTGGTAGATGGAAACTGAAAGAATCTCCCATCATGTGTGTGTATGTGTGTGTGTGTATGTGCCCTTGTCTTGACATCATGTGATGGTTGCAAACAAACATCATACAAACAATGTTGTTCATTTCCAATCTTCTATGAAAAGCATGCCTGACAATAGAGGAATATTACTCTGCTTGAAAATAAACGGCTGGCTGCAACAGAAAGGGCATCCAGTCATAGAAAATCTGCTGCAACAAATGTTGTTTGACTTATGTAAACATGAAAAAGTGGACGTTAAAAAGATGATCATCGTCATCATCTTACTATAATGGGCATTATGTCCGTCTGTCTGTCTGTCTCTTCCCTCTTCATGGTCAAACAGCCAGACCAATGGTAATGATGTTTTCCAGGATTACGAAGGAGGTAATCAGGAAGGTTTTTAGTGAAAGAAATGTGAAAAAGTATTATTTAGTGGACATTGAGTTTTGTATTAATAAATCCCCTTTGACATTTTTTGTTAAAATTCTGGTGACGAGGATTAACTCTGGATTTTGACGAGGATTAACTCTCCCGACGTTTTCCAGGATTATGAAGGAGGTAATCAGGAAGGTTTTTGTGAATTTAGAGGGTTTAGATTTGCGATACTATCCCTTTATTTCCCATCGTAGATGAGCAGATTTGCTATCTTACTATAATGGGCGTTATGTCCGTCTATCCGTCTCTTTGTCTGTTCCCTTTTCACAGCCAGACGGCTGGACTAATGGTTAAGATAGTTTTCAGGATTACAAAGATGGTCATCAGGAAGGTTTATAGCATTAAAAAATCAGAAAGTAGGATTTTTTCATGGATATCAATTTTTGAATCGATAAACCACCTTTGCATTTTTATTAAAATTTCACCAACCAGAAATAACTCTGGATTTTCATCATATAATTTGTGGCCTCATCGTAGATAGGAAGGGAGTTGTGAGGATGGTTAATAACGAAAATAAAATGGAAAAAGTGTGTCAGTATATAGTGTGTGTGATTATTTAGTGCTTATTGAAGTGTGTCAGTCTCAAGCAGGATTCGAAACAGCTAATTGAAGCAGCTGTTGCTTACATCTCAGTTTTGTCAATCAAAATAACCTATGGTACCAGAATGTCCAGACATTATTCGCATAGAACAGTGAGAGGTAAGTTTTAGTTTGGTTTGTTGCAACCCTAAAGATTCCACTCTACATTCACAGCAAACAAGGCACAGGCCCAGACTTTAGACCATGTAGGTGTATTTTTACTCACTCCTATGTTTATGCACAACCGGTTATACTTTGCTATTAGTAGAGCAATGGACTCCAGTAATTTGAAAATTAATGATCATAATGATGATAATTATCTTGATGATAATGATGATGATAATGTTTACCCATTGCACCCTGTGCATATAATATAGATTGTATGATGCATGTGTACGAACAGCCATGCTTCATGGCAGTGAAACATGGGCCGTGACTGCTGAGGACATGCGTAGGCTCGCAAGGAATGAAGCCAGTATGCTCCGATGGATGTGTAATGTCAGTGTGCATACTAGACAGAGTATCAGTACCTTGAGAGAAAAGTTGAACTTACGAAGCATCAGTTGTGGTGTGCAAGAAAGACAATTGCGCTGGTATGGTCATGTAGCAAGAATGGATAAGGATAAGGATAGCAGTGGAGGGAACTTGTGGAAGAGGTAGGCCTAGGAAGACCTGGGATGAGGTGGTGAGGCATGACCTTCGAACATTGGGCCTCACCGAGGTGATGACTTCTGACCGAGACCTTTGGAAATATGCTGTGCGTGAGAAGACCAGGCAAGCCAAGTGAGACCTAAATCGAAGGCCTCAGGCAGCCCACTTATACGTACCATCCTTCATTGGACACTAAACTCCGCTTGCGAAGACCTGTTGAGGCAAGTGAAATCGAAACTGAATTAAATTCGACGACTGGCACCCATGCCAACATCGTCTCCTTCACTGGAAACGAAACTCGGCTTGCGAAGACTTATTGGGGCAAGCGAAAGCGAAACCGTCAATGGGCTTGCAAAGACTTATTGTGGAAAGCGAAAGCAAAACCGTTAATGGCACCTGTGCCCAGCATCGCCTTCCTGGCACTTGTGCCAGATGGCATGTGTAAAGACATTCAAGCGAGATCGTTGCCAGTGCCGCCGAACTGGCTCCTGTGCAGGTGGCACGTAAAATACACCATTTTGAGCGTGGCCATTGCCAGTACCGTCTGACTGGCTTCGTGCCGGTGGCACGTAAAAGCACCTACTACACTCTCGGAGTAGTCGGCGTTAGGAAGGGCATCCAGCTGTAGAAACTCTGCCAAATCAGATTGGAGCCTGGTGTAGCCATCTGGTTTACCAGTCCTCAGTCAAATCATCCAACCCATGCTAGCATGGAAAGCGGACGTTAAACGACGACGACGAAGATATATAGTGTAAAAAATATATAACATTTCTGAACCTTATATAATGTTTATTTGATAAACCTGTTTATCAGTTATTTAGAAAATAAAACCATATAATATCTTAAATAGACAATAAATTACAGAGTTCATAAGCTATAATGACAACAGCATATGAGTGATACTGTTTAATTAACAGTGTTCCAGATGCACAAGTGGATGGAAAGTAATTCAATATAGAAGTTAATATGGTCGTAAATTAAACATAAATATACAGTATGAATCTCAGGAAATAATGAAAAAAGAGAGATGAATACAAATTATTAGGTATTTCAACTATCAATTATTCATCTCAATGAATTTGTCAAAATATTTGCTAGATAACAATCTAATCTATTGCCACTTGATTATACTAAGTCTTGTCCCCTTATATCTATTTTGTTGATGTATGTATGCATGTATGTATGTACATACATACACACACATCCGTTTTCAACAGAGTCCCCATCTACATTATAAGTTATGGACGCTAAGACTATTAATAACTCTAGTATATTCTTGCCTGTTGTCATCATTAGCAGCAGCAGTAGCATCATCATCATCATCATTTTAATGAGAGTACATTAGAAAATGGATGTTAAATAGTGATGATGATGATGTGTGAGTGTGTGTCTGTGCATGTGTGAGTGTGTGTCTGTGCATGTGTGACTGTGTGCATGTGTGTGTGTGTGTGTGTGTGCACATGTGTGACTCTGTGTGTTGTGTGTGTGTGTGTGTGTGTGTGTGCACTTCCTTGTCTTGACATCAACTAACAATAGTTGTAAACATGATAGGAAAAGTGTAATTTCATTTCCAATCTTCTGTAAAAACATATCTAGCCAAGGAGAAATATTACCTTATATGGAAACAGGTGAGAATTGATGGCAAGAAGAGCATCCAGCCATTAAAAAGTCTGTCTCAAAGAATTCTATCTGAGTCATGCAAGCTTAGAAAGTAGGCTCTAACCCTTTAGCAGTCAGATTACTCTGTCAAATGTAAAGCTAATTAATTCACGTTGTTTTGAATTAATCATGCATTAACTTGAAGCTTTGAGATTTCGATGGTGTGTTTGTTTAGTTTTAGAATGACATTGTAGGGTAGGTGTAAATGGCTGAATCTTGCCAGTTTGAATATAAAACTGGTTGGAATATTTGAGCCAGATAAGGCCAGCTTAAACACTTTAGGGTTAAACAGAAAATATAAATATATACAGGTGCATCCAAAAAACGACCAAGGTTCTTACTGAGCCATAGGTTCACAACACAGATTCCCCAGATTTTATGACTTTTATTCTACCCTTGGCTCTCTCAATGGGATGTCAGTCTGCCACAAAATAACTCATTTTTGCCAGCTGAGTGGATCGGAGCAACATGGAATGAAGTGCTTTGCTCAAGAACACAATGCATTGCTTGGTCCAGAAATTAAATCACAGTCTTATGAATATTAAGGTAAAAAAAGGGAAGGTAAAGACTCTCTTCAGTCATGAATGACCATGGGATTGCACCTAGAAAGTTGTGCCCTCCAAGGCACAAGTCCAGGCAAAGTTGTTAATGGAAGACCAGCAGTTGCCCATGCATACCAGCCTCCCCTCTCCATGCCAATAATATCATCCACGGAAAAGGCAAAGGCTGATACCTTTTAGCATTAGTGATGTCACAACTCATTTCTACAGCTGAAATTAACTGGAGCAATGTGAAATAAAGTGTCTTGCTCAAGAAAACAACAGAGCCAGGTCTGGAAATCAAACTCACTCCCTCATGATTGTGAGCCTGATGCTCTAACCACTGAGCCATGTGCCTTCACTGAACATTCTAACTACTAAGCCACATGCCTCCACATACATGTATATATGTGCATATATATATATATATATATATATATATATATATATATATATATATATAGAGAGAGAGAGAGAGAGAGAGAGAGAGAGAGAGAGAGAGAGAGAGAAAGAGAGGTTATGAGAGGTAATGGTGTCAATAAGTCCCAAAGGTGTCAGGTAATGCTGAGTAAGTGCTATGGACAGACTATAGTTAAGCTCCAGGTTCAGTGATTATGTGAATGAGGAATACATATATATATATTATTATTATTATTATTATTATTATAAAGTATTTTTAATGGATCAGTTTTGAGCTCTCTTTAAAGTCGATATATATATATATATATATATATATATATATACAAAAACTCAACTGTGAGTATTTTGCTAAGTTTGTTAACAGATACTATATTCATTTGCCTAATTTTTGGTATAAAAAATATATATATATAAACACACACACACACACACACACACACATATATATATATATATATATATATATATATGTATGTATGTATGTATGTATGTATGTATGTATGTATGTATGTATGTATGTATGTATGTATGTATGTATGTATATATACTATTTTACTAAAACTGAAAAAAATCTTCACAAACTCTTACTCAGAGTTCCATGTGACTATTCATCAGACAGCGGTGAGTATTATCACAACTGCCTAATTGTTGGTCATGTGGAACTCTGAGTAACAGTTTGTGAAGATTTTTCCGCTTTAATAAAACAGTATGTTACTCTATCTTTGCTACTCATGTACTACTTTTCCCAGCTCGTTTTGCATCTATGTGCTTATTTGCATATATGTATATATCATCATCATCATCATCATCATCGTTTAACGTCCGCTTTCCATGCTAGCATGGGTTGGACGATTTGACTGAGTACTGGTGAAACCGGATGGCAACACCAGGCTCCAATCTAATTTGGCAGAGTTTCTACAGCTGGATGCCCTTCCTAACGCCAATATATATATACAGGATGTGGTGAATAAATTGTTGTCTAAATTACGCAAAAATGTAAATAATACTGACAACTCATTTTAACAGATATATTTACCAAAATTACATAAAAATAGCTTGAAATACTAAAGAGTAAATTTATTCAATAAAATCACCATTGGCTTCAACCATGGCCTCCAGACGACTTCAGAATCTCCTGCAACTCTTCTGGACAGTCTCCTTGTTTAAGTTGGTCAATGCTGCCATAATCCTTGCCTTCAGTTTTTCTTTGGTGTTACAAGGAGTTTTGTTGGTCTCTCACTCAACTGCACCCCACACATAATAATCAAGGAGGTTGCAGTCTGGGGAGTTAGGAGGCCAGATGTTAGAGGTGATGTGGTTGCAGAAATTGTCTGACAGCCATGACTGGATTCTACTTGTGTGGCATGGTGTAGAGTCCTGTTGCCAGACATTGGGTCTTCCAGCAGCCACCTTCTTGACCCAGGATAGCACCACCTCTTCTAGGCACTTGATGTAGGCCTCTGTGTTGTGTCAGGGGCCATGTGAGAAGATGAATGGAGGCATAATATCGCCATCACTAGTGATCACTCCAAACACCATGACGTTGACTGGATGTTTGATGTTTATCACTCTCGGTACATGTTTTGGGGACACAGCAAGCCAAGTTCTGTAAGTTCACCATCTGATACTGGCAGAAATTTTTCTTGTCTGAGAAAAGCCAAAGCATGTTCGGTTGAAGGAGATGCTTGGGGTTTGTTCAAAAGCTTCATAGCACAATCTTTCTTCTTGTCTTTGATAACTTGGGATAAAAATTGGCCCTTTTTCATCTTATATAAGGAATACCGAATGTCTTCATACACTACTTGCCTGATAAGAAACTCAGACACTCCCATGTCCCTGGCGATGGACCTTGATGACTTGTAGGGACCATTGTCAATCGTGGCCTGGATCTCACCAACAAATTCAGTTCTTTTCTTATCAAAACAATCAAAGTGAGTTTTCTGAGTTGCTGTACCTTCATAATCACAATTAGCCTCATCCAACTCTTTCCGAATCCTCTGCACTGTCCTCAGATTGACACTCAGACACTCTGAAATGTTTGTATTGGAGCTTCCAGTGTGAATTCCAAGCAATATAGCATGTCGTTTCCAATTTTCTGGCAGAGTGAATTGCGTTATGGTGCTGTTTTTTTTTTCACAGACAGTGCCCAACTGACCCTACTATACTGTGTAGTTGACAAAATCAAAAACAAACAATGTGCATTTGTGAAATTAAAAATATAAAATGGTGACAATTTACCCATTGCACCCTATGTGTGTGTGTGTGTGTGTGTACATATGTATGTATGTATGTATGTACGTATGTACACACACTGATAAATATATGTGTGTACATATATGTGTGTTTTTGTGTGTGTGTGTATGCACATATATATATATATATATATATATATATATATATATATATGTGTGTGCATATATGCATGTGAATATATGTGTATACACACATGCACACACACACCCACACACACAGATATAGTGATATGTACTTGAAACTCGTCTTGCTGAATACGTTACATTACTCAGCAGCAGTTGCAGACTAATCTGGAATTAGACTGTAAACCCAAGGCAAATGAAATAATCTAATTCAATGCAACGATCAATCAAAAATACAGAGCTCATTAAATATTTAATCGCTTATCTCTGCTTCCCCATCGATTAACAGAAACCCATAAATGTTGATATTTTAGCTGTCTAAAAGCACTGTTAGAGAACTTTTGTACTACTAGTATAGAATGGTATCATACCATATATAGACCAAGATTCACAGCTAACAGACATCAGGATGGTAATGTAGCAGTAGCTAGATAGTTGAATGATCTCCCTTGCAAGAAAGATTATAGAGTAACCTCCCTTTCTAAGTTTCTCAAAGCATCTGTGTCATGAGACCTGATTCTTAATTATTCAAGAAGCTTAGCATTTCTCTTGGAAGTTTCTAGAATGTCTGGTGTTCCATTAATAAAAACAGCTTGCTAACCCTGCTCTTCGCTTCTAAGTCGATTAGACTTAGAGCCATTCATGCCATTGCTATGTCTGTCAATTCCTCTATGCCACATGACTGAAAACCACCACTTCCCTCTAAACAAATCATCAGCTCGCTTCACACTTTTGAAGCTGTGAGGAATAAGACAACCCTTTCTAAAAAACAAACAACTGAGGATCGATGAGGGGAAGGGTATCCAGTTGCAAAGCAATATCTCAGTAGCATATTTTTCTCTAATCCATGCTAGCTTGGAAAAGCAGATGTAAAACAAACAATATACATCTATGTGTACTGTAACTGCTGAGGACATACGTAAGCTCGCAAGGAATGAAGCCAGTATGCTCCGTTGGATGTGTAATGTCAATGTGAATACCCGTCAGAGTGTAAGTATCTTGAGAGAAAAGCTGAACATTAGAAGCATCAGTTGTGGCGTGCAAGAGAGACGATTGCGCTGGTATGGACATGTGGTGAGAATGGAGGAGGATAGCTGCGTGAAAAAGTGCCACACCCTAACAGTTGAGGGAACCCGTGGAAGAGGTAGGCCCAGGAAGACCTGGGCTGAGGTGGTGAGGCAAGACCTTCATACATTGGGCCTCACCGAGGCGATGACTACTGACCGAGACCTTTGGAAATGTGCTGTGCGTGAGAAGACCCGGCAAGCCAAGTAAGATCGTTGCCAGTGCCCCTGGACTGGTTCTTGTGTGGGTGGCACATGAGATGCACCATTTTGAGCGTGGCCGTTGCCAGTACCGCCTGACTGGCTCCTGTAGGATTTTCGAGCGAGATCGTTGCCAGTGCCCCTGGACTGGCTTGTGCGGGTGACACATAAAAGACACCATTTCGAGCGTGGCCGTTTTCGTGCGGGTGACACGTAAAAACACCCACTACACTCTCTGATTGGTTGGCGTTAGGAAGGGCATCCAGCTGTAGAAACTCTGCCAAATCAGACTGGAGCCTGGTGTTGCCATCCGGTTTCACCAGTCCTCAGTCAAATCGTCCAACCCATGCTAGCATGGAAAGCGGACATTAAACGATGATGATGATGATGATGATCTATATGTATATATATTTACATATAAATATATATATTTATTTAGTTATATATTTGCTTATTGAATGACATAAAAAGCAAACTATTTGAAAAATATGAATTATCCACATGTCAGTGTAATTGCTCTTTAAAATTCATTCTAGAATAATCTAGGAAAATATAATTCTTCACCAGCTGTCTAAATCTACAACTCTGCGACTTGTAACTAGTTTCATAAGTACCAATGCACAAAACTCTCAACCCTTGAGTCATTCTGTTGTTTCTTCTGAATATCAATAAAAATATACATACAATATAGGCACAGGTGTGGTTGTGTGGTTAGAAGCTTGCTTCCCAACTACATGGTTCTGGGTTCAGTCCCACTGCATGGCACTTTGAGCAAGCGACTTCTACAGCCGCAGGCCGACCAAAGCCTTGTAAGTGGATTTGGTAGGCGGAAACTGAAAGAAGCCCGTTGTATAGATTGCTAGCCACTACACATTCTTTATTTTCTCGCCTTGTTTCTTCCTGTGTTCCTTTCTGTGGAAGAGCGTAGACAAGAAACGTTAAAGACTTTTTCACTTCCCAAGCATTAAACTAATACATCTGCTTGTTGTCTACACCACCTGTCTTTGTCTTTTGGGGGGTTTTTTTGTGAATTCTCCCCCTATATATATATATATATTTATATATATATATATATATATATACACAGACACACACACACACACAGGTCTGTGTGTGTGTGTCTTTGTGTCTGTGCTGCTTGTCCCCTCTCCATCACTTGACATGTTGGTAGCTTTATGTCCCCTTAACTTAGTGGTTCAGCAAAAGACACCAATAGAATAAGCACCAGGCTTATAAAAAATAAATCCTGGGGCTGACTAAAAAAAGGTTCTGCTTCAGCATGGCCACAGTCAAATGACTGAAAAAAGAATAAAAGAATAAATATATATTTATCTCAGTGCTCTATCCAGCCAACTGTGGAAAAAAATAATTCTTAATTAACATTACCTTGAATCTGTTCAGTTTGGTCTAATCGCTGCTGAGATGTAGATTTGGTATTACTAGTTAAGGCACCAGTGCCATAAGGTACTTGTAGGGAGAAGTTGATGGAGAAGAGATAAATGAAATCTAAGAAAAATGTGGTTCTTAATCACATTTTCTACAATGACCCACATGTAATATATATATATATATATATATATATATATATATACATACATACATACACACACACACACATATCACACATATAGATTACATATATGTTATAGACAATATTACTTAGAGGAAAAGATCAAAAAGCAACCATGCTGAAACATGGCCAACTTATTATGTCTCACAGACAATCATTGTGAGAGTTGTTGTTTCCCTGCAGTGCTACACATAAATTCTATTACATGCAAATGGAAAGAAGATGGAAATCAACAACATTATTATTATTATTATTATTATTATGTTGTTTTTTTTTTCTTCTTTCTTCAAATTTTTTCCCATTTCTCGCCGAGTGTTTTCCGTACACCTAGGGCAGAGAAACGTTGTATGCATTCCCAATTTACACACGCAAATTCATAGGTAAAACATGTATTTAAAAAAAAAAAATTTTTTTAAATCATGAATGGATGTTTTTTTCACAGCGATAATGCTCTTCTTAGTACATGAGTCGTTCCAGTTAGCACGATTTTTTGCACCTCCTGTAGAGATGGTAAGCCTGGTATCATTTTCAAATAGATTTCAGTACCTTTTTTTATCATTCCTAGAGATCCTACAATCACTGGTATGGTAGTCGCCTTGAGGTGCCACATTTTTTCAATTTCTATTAGCAAGTCTTTATATTTACTGATCTTGTCAAATTCTTTTGCCGCTATATTATGATCACAGGGAATACTCATGTCAATTAATAAACACGTCTTCTTTGTCTGATCTTTTATGATAATATCCGGTTTATTAGCTTTTATAGTCTTGTCGGTATGAACGGGGAAGTCCCAGAGAATCGATGCATTTTCTCCCTCAGTCACAGCTTCAGGATGGTGTTTATACCATTTGTCAGCGCTTTTGATTTTATAATGCTGACATATTGTCCAGTGTAAATACTGGCCAACTCTGTCATGTCTTGCTTTATATTCTACAGGTGCTAACACTCTACACCCTGAGATTAGGTGGTCTATAGTTTCAATCGCATCGTTACAAAATCGGCATTTTGGGTCAGCTCCATTTTTTATCACATTGGCTTGGTAGTTCCGGGTTAATAAGCTTTGGTCTTGAGCAGCCAATATGAAACCTTCATTATTATTATTATTACTATTATTATTATTATTACTATTACTATTACTATTATTATTATTATTATTATTATTATTATTGTAGTGGTGGTGAGCTGGCAGAATCATTAGCATGCTGGGCAAAATGATTAACAGCATTACACTTGTCGCTACATTCTAAGTTCAAATTCTGCCGATGTTGACTTTGCCTTTCACCCTTCGGAGTCGATAAAATAAGTACCAGTTGAACACTGGGGTCAATGTAATTGACTTATCCCTGCCCCCAAAATTACTGCCCTTGTGGCAAAATTTGAAACCATTATTATTATGTGCTATGTCAAGACACACTTAGACTTATATCTGTCAGCAGCTCTAGGACTTCTAAGAATGGAGGTGAACCTAGTTTCCTTGGCATAGAAATAACTGAGATTACAAACATTCACCCTGTTGAGGGATGAATGTTGGAATCCTACTGCAGGGTTAACTTTCCTTCTATTGCTGGACTGTTCGTTTACAGCTGAATGTACTGAAGCAATGTGAAATGAAGTGTTCTGCTCAAGAACATAATGCACTGCCCGATCTGTGAATGGAAATCAAGATCTTATAATTATGAGTGCATCACGCTAACCACTAGTCCAAGATGCGTGTAAAAAAACTAAAAACAAAAACACACAAACACACGCGCACACACACACACACACACACACACACACACACACACACACATGTATCAGTTCTATAATTTCTTTCAGAGCCAGTGGACCACTTAACTGATATTACATATTCTTAATTGAAAATAAATGCTTACTGTTTGTTGGTAATGAACCGAAGAACTTTTAGAGTTTCTTTGTATCTTGTCTATCAGTGGTTTTTTTTACAATTAAAAATTCCGTTATTGTATGGTCAAAGTGAGAACGTAAATAAGGGAGAAAGCAACACAAAAAAAAAAACAGAGAGAGAAAAGAGGAAATTAATTAATTTTATTATTTTATCTCGTTTATTTCATTATTAGAGTCACTGCTACACATTCTTTGGATTTTATTTTTAATGTTATAAGTTATTTCCAGCTCATTTCAACAATTAAGAAATTATCTCTTTCTCTCTTTGTCACACACATACATAAATATACATGTGCATATTGTTTGCGATAATTATTTCTATTTGAGAAAGAACTAAAGATAATTAACATCATCATTAGAGATGATGATGTTAATTTACATCATCATCAGAAATGACATCATCATCAGAGATGATGATGTCAAACACATATTGAAAATTATTAATAATAACAATAATGATGATGATGATGATGATGATGATGATTATCATAATTATTATTATTAGGGGGATGAGTTGGCAGAATCATTAGCACACCAGGCAAAATGCTTAGTGGTATTTCGTTTGTCTTAATGTTCTGTGTTCAAATTCCGTTGAGGTCAGCCTTGCTTTTCATCCTCTCAGGAGTCAATAAAATAAGTACCAGTTGATCACTAGGGTCAATGTAATTAACTAACCCCCTACTCCAAACGTGGTGGTCAATGCAGAAACTGGGGATAGACAAGTGGCTGGTAAGAGCTGTACAAGCTCTGTAGTGGGAAGCTGTCAGTAAGGTGAGGGTTGGCAACAAGTATAGTGAAGAATTCTGAGTAGAAGTAGGGGTTCATCATGGATCAGTCCTCAGCCCCCTCTTAATCATTATAGTCCTCCAGGCAATAACAGAGGAATTAAAGACAGGCTGCCCCTGAGAGCTCCTCTATGCTGATGACCTTGCTCTAATAGCCGAATCATTGCAAGAACTGGAGACAAAGTTTAGGGTGTGGAAGCAAGGTATAGAATCAAAGGGCCTTAGGGTTAACCTAGCCAAAACCAAAGTCTTAGTAAGTAGGAAGGTTGTCAAATCACAACCCCCTTCAGGTAGATGGCCCTGCTCAATCTGTAGAAAAGGCATGGGTAGAAACTCCATACGATGTACCCAGTGTAAGCTATGGACACATAAAAGGTACAGCAATATCAAAGGAAGATTAACCAGGAAAATAGTTTTTGTGTGCAGCAGATGCAATGGGACATTAAACATTGAAGATGTACAGAAAACAGATTCCATCACATGCCAGGGGGAGAAACTAGAAGTAGTTAATAGCTTCTGTTACCTAGGAGACCAAGTCTGTAGTGGGTATGGTTGCTCCAAGAGTGTAGCGACTAGAGTAAGAATAGCCTGGGCAAATGTCAGGGAGCTCCTACCTCTGCTGGTAACTAGGGGCCTCTCACTCAGGGTGAAAGGTAGGCAGTATGATGCATGTGTGCAAACTGCCATGCTACACAGCAGTGAAACATGAGCCATAAATGCTGAGGACATGTGTAGGCCTGAAAGAAATGAAGTTAGTATGATCCACTGAATATGTAATGTCAGTGTGCATACACGTCAGAGAGTAAGTGCCCTGAGAGAAAAGTTGGGCATAAGAAGCATCAAATGTGGTGTGCAAGAGAGATGACTTCACTGGTATGGCCATGTTTTACGTATGAATGAAGACAGTTGTGTGAGGAAGTGCCACTCTCTAACTGTAGAAGGAATCTATGGAAGAGGTAGATCCAGGAAAACATGAGATGAGGTGGTGAAGCATGACCTTTAAACATTGGGCCTCACAGAGGCAATGACAGGAGACTGGGACCCTTGGAGATATGCTGTGATTGAGAAGACCCGGCAACTAAAGTGAGATCACAGCCACGCACGTCCAGCCCTGTTAAGGATACTCCTGATGCATTGGGCGATATGATATGCTTGAGAAGACCTGTTGAGTCAAGTAAAACCAATATCATAGCTGGGGGTGGTGCCCCCTTACTGACTCCTGTGCTGATGGCATGTAAAAAGCACCATCCGAACGTAGTCGATGCCAGGTCCGCCTGACCGGCTCCTGTGCCGGTGGCAGGTAAAAAGCACCAACCGATCGTGATCGATGCCAGTACCCCCTGTCTGGCTCCTGTGCTGGTGGCATGTAAAATGCACCCACTACACTCTCGGAATGGTTAGCGTTAGGAAGGGTATCCAGCTGTAGAAACTCTGCCAGACCAGATTGGAGCCTGGTGCAGTCACTGGCTCTCCAAACCACAGTGAAACCGTCCAACCCATGCCAGCATGGAAAACGGATGTTAATCGATGATGATGATGATGATGATGATGATATATATATATATATATATATATATATATATATATATATATACATATACATACATTTAAATGAATGAAAATATTTGCACTAAATGACAAGAATTTAATTAGACATCAATAGTGAGGCTTCCTCATTAACAAATTAACACCCACATAGTCATTTACATTTGCATTTGCATATTTTAAGTTCTTTATATCAAATCCATTAAGTGTTTGTTGTTGTTAGCAGTGGTAGTAGTGGCAACAGCAGTGATGATGATGATGATGATAGTGATGGTGAAAACTGGGTCAAGTCTAGAAAGCGCCTTATTTTTTTTAAATGACAAATGCATAAATATGCGTGTATATACACTCAATAACATATATGTATTCACCAAATAGGGCAATGTATAATTGCATTATAAAAATAATGCATACATACACACACACACAAACAAATTTATATGCATCGCTGTAGAGTTAAGAAAATAGTTTCATAACCACATAGCTCTAGGTTTGATCCCACTGTATAGTATATTGGGCAATTGCTACGTTATATTCTATTCACCTAGAATTCATTGCTCTTTTAAAAATTACGATTTATGCATTGTTGTCTCTCAAATATTTAAAATCTACAATTAAGAGCCCTATCTACCCATTTTCCTTTATTCAAAAATTCCTATCGCTCCTTAAAATTATGGCTTTTAAGTGTTGATTTCTCAGCCCAAGAATTACAGCGTGATGTGCTGCTTGACTGGTCCCCCCTCTCTCTCTCTCTTTATATATATATATATATATATATATATATATATATATATATATATATATATATATATATATATGATGATGATGATGATGATCTTTTCTCCCGCCATGCCTCTGTCTACCCCTCCATCCTCTCTCTCTCTCTCTCTCTCTCGTAGTTTTTCCTTAAGGTCTTCAGGTTCTGGCTATATATAAATGAGAAATCCATTCTAAATTATCTCAATCCCTTCTCTCCGCTGACATACTACGACGAAGTCTCCAAGATGCAGATAAGATAGAGATTTTTATTTATTTACGGCCTCAAACATCTCATACCTTCGCGCTTTAGTTTGCCCTCTATTATTTATCTTGTTTCTCTCCATGAAATTCAATTGAATTCAGTTGTTGTCTTAAATTCATACTTATTCATTTTCTAAGCTTCCTAAATTCATGCTAAGTTATATTCTATTCACCTAGAATTCATTGCTCTTTTAAAAATTACGATTTATGCATTGTTGTCTCTCAAATATTTAAAATCTACAATTAAGAGCCCTATCTACTCGCTGACGGTAACACGCCCTCCCACCCCCTCCACCGGAAGTGCATTCCTCTGTCATCCTGTCATCCTCGGCTGTCTCCCGGAACCCATCTAGTGGCCTTGGCCATCCTCTCCCCTACCTTTGGGTAGCGCATTAAGTTTGAGAAATGTTTGCAGGTTGTAGGTACTGTTTTGCTTATGAATTCTTCCAATTGCAAGTTTTCTTTTCAGGTACACGACACTGCTTTTCCCCTTCCCAGGCTACAGGCCCACACCCCCAACACCCATACTGTTAGGATTGGCACTCTCAACGTCGGCACGCTGAAAGGTAGATCTGGTGAAATTGTTGAGATGCTTGAACGGAGACGCGTAGATATGTGCTGCATCCAGGAAGTAAGATGGAAAGGAGGTTCTGCGAGGTTCCTCACAGGCAAAGAACACAAGTACAAGATTTTCTGGGCAGGGAACACTGACGGGGTCGGGGGCGTAGGAATACTTCTAGCGGAGAAATGGGTGGATAAGGTAATCGAGGTCGTTAGAGTAAGTGACAGAGTACTTAAGATCAGACTAGTGCTTCATCATAGATTAGCTACTGTCATCTCAGCCTATGCACCTCAACCGGGGCTACCAGATGGTCTGAAAGACCAATTCTATGACACCCTCTTGCAAACTACCTCGTCGACGAGTGACAGGGACCTTCTCTTTGTGGCTGGAGACTTCAACGGTCATGTCGGACGTCGTGCTGGAGGCTTCCATGGCATACATGGAGGCTATGGCTTCGGTTCCGCAACGAGGAGGGAACCAGACTGCTGGAGTTCTGTGATGCAACCGATCTTATGGTCTGCAATACCAACTTCAGGAAACCTGCCAGTCACCTAGTCACCTACCGCTCCGGCAGACACTCTAGCCAAATCGACTACATCCTCGCCAGAAATAGGGAAAGAGGGCGGCTTATAAATGCCAAAACCTACCCTGGCGAAGAATGTACCCCACAACATAGATTAGTAGTTAGCGACTTTGGGATCAAGGCAAAATGGGTGCCCAGAATTAGACAGACTTGGAGGAGAAGGGTGTGGAAGCTTAAAGACCCTGCAAACGGACAGAGACTTAGAGACAAGTTACTTGAAGCATTTAACGAAATAGAAGGGGATATAGCATCATACAACGTGGAAGACAATTGGAGATTTCTGCGGGACAACCTGTTGAAAGCCACCGACCAGATTTGTGGGTGGTGTAAGGTCCCCTCCCGACCCAGAGTAACGTGGTGGTGGAACAAGGAGGTAGACAGGGCTATTAGACAAAAGAAACAGGCTTGGAAGGACTGGAAGAACGGTGGTAGCAGGGAATTGTACCAATGTGCCAGAAGGGAGGCTAGGCGACAGGTTTATTTAGCCAGAGGGGAAGCAGATAAGGAAAGATTTGCCAATGTTCTGCGCCGTGAGGACCAAAGACTCGAGGTATTTCGTGTTGCAAGACAGTGTAGGAGAGAGAATAGTGATGTTGTAGGAGAGAAATGTGTTCGCATGGATGATGGTACGCTTGCATTAAATGAGGATGCAAAGAAAGAGGTCTGGAGATGCCACTACGATAGATTGCTTAATAAAGAGAATGAATGGGAGAAAGAGAGCCTGCCGTATGTCGACCCAATAGAGGGACCAGCTATCCGAGTTGATAGTACCAGGGTAGATAAAGCAATTAAGAGTATGAAGACCGGGAAAGCCCCCGGCCCATCAGGAATCACTGCAGAGATGCTCAAAATATCTGGCAGTGTTGGCTATAGCCTAGTCACCCGTATTACGAACCAGGTGATACACGAAGGAGTCATACCCAATGACTGGTGTAGCAGCATCATAGTCAACTGCTACAAAGGTAAAGGTGACGCTTTAGATACAAATAATTACAGAGGCATCAAGCTGTTAGATCAGGTTATGAAAGTTACAGAGAGGGTCATAGCCCAACTAATTAGGGAGCGAATCAATTTAGATGAGATGTAGTTTGGGTTCGTGCCAGGTAAAAGCACTACTGATGCCTTATTTCTAGTGAGACAGTTGCAGGAGAAATACCTAGCTAAGGATAAACCTCTGTACCTGGCTTTCGTTGACATGGAGAAAGCCTTTGACAGGGTCCCCCGATCCCTTATCTGGTGGTCAATGAGGAAACTTGGGATAGAAGAATGGTTAGTGAGAGCTGTGCGAGCCATGTACAGAGATGCTGCCAGTAAGGTGAGGGTTGGAAATGAGTACAGCAATGAATTCCGGGTAGAGGTAGGGGTCCACCAAGGTTCCGTCCTCAGCCCCCTCTTATTTATCATAGTCCTCCAGGCAATCACAGAGGAGTTCAAGACAGGTTGCCCCTGGGAGCTCCTCTATGCTGATGACCTTGCCCTAATTGCGGAGTCACTATCAGAACTAGAGGAGAAGTTTCAGGTGTGGAAGCAAGGTCTAAAATTGAAGGGCCTTAGAGTCAACCTAGCTAAAACCAAAATCCTAATAAGTAGGAAGGTAGATAAAACACAAACCCCTTCAGGTAGATGGCCCTGCTCAGTATGTAGAAAAGGAGTAGGTAGTAACTCTATAAGATGTACCCGGTGCAAGCTATGGACACATAAGAGGTGCAGCAACATCAAAGGCAGGTTAACTAGCAAGTTAGTTTTTGTTTGTGGCAGATGTTCAGGTGCAATAAAGACTGTAAACAAACAGGAAACAACTTCTATCTCATTCCAGGGTGAAAAACTAGAGGTAGTCGATAGCTTCCGCTATCTGGGCGACCAAGTTAGTAGTGGGGGTGGGTGCGCTGAAAGTGTAGCTGCTAGAATAAGAATAGCCTGGGCAAAGTTTAGAGAGCTCTTACCCCTGCTGGCGACAAAGGGACTCTCACTCAGAGTAAAAGGCAGACTGTATGACGCATGCGTACGAACAACCATGCTACATGGCAGTGAAACATGGGCTGTAACTGCTGAGGACATACGTAAGCTCGCAAGGAATGAAGCCAGTATGCTCCGTTGGATGTGTAATGTCAATGTGAATACCCGTCAGAGTGTAAGTATCTTGAGAGAAAAGCTGAACATTAGAAGCATCAGTTGTGGCATGCAAGAGAGACGATTGCGCTGGTATGGACGTGTGGTGAGAATGGAGGAGGATAGCTGCGTGAAAAAGTGCCACACCCTAACAGTTGAGGGAACCCGTGGAAGAGGTAGGCCCAGGAAGACCTGGTGAGGCAAGACCTTCGTACATTGGGCCTCACCGAGGCGATGACTACTGACCGAGACCTTTGGAAATGTGCTGTGCGTGAGAAGACCAGGCAAGCCAAGTAAGATCGTTGCCAGTGCCGCTGGACTGGCTCTTGTGCGGGTGGCACATGAGATGCACCATTTTGAGCGTGGCCGTTGCCAGTACCGCCTGACTGGCTCCTGTAGGATTTTCGAGCGAGATCGTTGCCAGTGCCCCTGGACTGGCTTGTGCAGGTGGCACATAAAAGACACCATTTCGAGCGTGGCCGTTTTCGTGCGGGTGACACGTAAAAGCATCCACTACACTCTCTGAGTGGTTGGCGTTAGGAAGGGCATCCAGCTGTAGAAACTCTGCTAAATCAGACTGGAGCCTGGTGTTGCCATCCGGTTTCACCAGTCCTCAGTCAAATCGTCCAACCCATGCTAGCATGGAAAGCGGACGTTAAACGATGATGATGATGATGATGATGATCTTTGGATTAACCAACGCTTTGTAGGTGAAATTTGGTAGACAGAAACCAAATGGAAGCCCATTGTATTGTATGCATGTATCATCATCATTTTAACATCTACTTTTCCATTCTTGCTACTGTCGGATAGGGTTTATTGAGGGAGATGTTTTATGGCCAGATGCTTTTCTGCAACCAGCCCTCACCTGTTTCTAAGCAAGTAATATTTCCCCATGGCCAGACATACTTTCGCAGAATAATTCTTTTCTACTTTAGGCACAAGGAGGCGCAATGGCCCAGTGGTTAGGGCAGCGGACTCGCGGTCATAGGATCACGGTTTTGATTCCCAGACCGGGCGTTGTGAGTGTTTATTGAGCGAAAACGCCTAAAGCTCCACGAGGCTCCGGCAGGGGATGGTGGCGAACCCTGCTGTACTCTTTCACCACAACTTTCTCTCACTCTTACTTCCTGTTTCTGTTATGCCTGTAATTCAAAGGGTCAGCCTTGTCACATTGTGTCACGCTGAATATCCCCGAGAACTACGTTAAGGGTACACGTGTCTGTGGAATGCTCAGCCACTTGCATGTTAATTTCACGAGCAGGCAGTTCCGTTGATTGGATCAACTGGAACCCTCGACGTCGTAAGCGACAGAGTGCCAACAACAACAACAACTTTAGGCACTAGGCCTGAAGTTTGGGGGGAGGGGACTAGTCGATTAGATCGACCTCAGTATGCAACTGGTACTTAATTTATCAACCTCGAAAGGATGAAAGGCAAAGTCGACCTTGGTGGAATTTGAACTCAGAACGTTATGACAGACGAAATATTGTTAAGCATTTCGCATGCTAACGTTTCTGCCAGCTCGCAAAATATTGGGAACATACAACATTGCTTGTGTGACAATAACACTCATTTACAATTAACATGATATTTCAAGACAAGAAGAGCCAAACACATACATACACACACATCTTTCATCAATTACTTGTTTCAGTCATTCAGATTGTGGCCATGCTGGGGTACAACTTTGAAGAATTTTAGTCGAATGAATTACTTTCTCTTAAACCTGGTACTTATTTTATAAATCTCTTTTGCAAAACCATTAAGTTATGATGATGGAAACACATTGATGCCAGTTATCAAGTGGTAGTCGGGGACAAACACAGACACACACACATACACACATATATATAAACACACACACACACATATATATAAACATACATGCACACACATATATACATACATATATACATACAAACATACTATTTTAATATTTATTACTTTGTGCTTTTTGGATTTTATTATAGGTCTTTTTAGTGTATTTATTTATTAAATTTTTCTATATGTGATTGTGGATTTTTATGGATGAATTCAATAATTGTGATTTTTTTTCTCTAAATTATATATTTATATATTATATATTGTGAAATTTAATTTAATCTTAATTTTCATAAATTAAATTGAATCTTTCCCTGTAAATTTGGAGAGAGATTTTAATCTAGATTACTTTAAAACAGCAATCTTGCATCATAGAACCAGAGGTGGTTTCAGGACAGTTGGTATCAAATAGGTCAAGAGGAATATTAGTTGCATCAATCTCATCGGCTTTGGAAGGCCTGTGAAGGCCATGAGAATCTCTTTCTTCCAGAACAATCCAATAAAAACAACAACAGTGTATGAAAGTAATGAGTTTTGCATTGAGACTGTAAGCTGACACCCAACATTTCTTAAACAGCAAGTTAGCTGTCTTGTCGCCAACTAACTGCATTTAAGAATGACTAAGAATGAACCTTCTAGCTTCTGTCCAATTGTTTTACCAACTAAACTATCAGCTGGTAATTTTTGTTTTGTGATTTTGTTTTATTTTCTAACAAAACAGAAAGTAATTAACTACCTGCTTTGAGTTCAACCCTATATTTTAATTACTTTGTTCCAGTGTATATCATGAGAGTGTTTGGGATTATTATGCATTAGCCTTAGTTACTACTGATGGCTAATTAAATATAACTCATTTATTCACCTGATTGTTAATTCTTTCCACACACTTACCATTTTCGTTTCAAACTTGACCTAAAAAGAAAATTCTATATGGAATATTCCAAACCCATCTAACCAAAATTAGCTGAAGGTTTTCCTATTTCCTGTTTTTGGCTAAATCAACTTCTCTTGTTTCAGAGATAGAAGAAATCTTACAATCGGTTTGTTAACTGATTAATTGACAGGAAGATTTGAATGTTGCCGCTCTAGCTGTTGCTCCAGTATTTTGAACTCTCTCACTTGACCTTCAGGACTTCAACAGAAGTAGTCAATATACTTATTTGTCTCCCTATTCAACCTTGATTATGTACTCCTCTTGTTCTTTGACAAAGGCTTTTTTCTTCTAATTTTTAATTGAAAAAACAGAGGGAAACAACAATAAAAACATGTTCTGTCAGAATCAAACATGAATATGCTGCTTGTTGTTGTATTTTGTCATTAGAGAACATCTCTTCTTCTCTTTAGACAATGTCTGTTCATAACACACACAATTCATTGACATAAGGAGACACAATGGTGTTTTGACCTTATTGCATGTCCCTTCAGTTAAAACTACCCTGAACCGATGAATCTAAATTAGAATAGAGGCTCTTGTTTATAAGAAATCAGCAAGCAAATTATTTTCTGATGCAAATACTTTAAATTCTCAATGTTTTGCAAGCACCCATTGAATTATTAACAAAAAAATCATGTGTTTTAATAATCCCATTGGTTTTGGCTTCCAAATCTGTTCCAGTTGAACCCTCTAGCACTCAGATTACTCTGTCAATATAATCTTTATTTATCTACATTGTTTTGAATTAATCATGTACTATCTTGTAGTCAAGAAATTTCAATGATGTGATTGTTTATTTTTAGAATGACATTGTAGGTTAGAAGTGAAAGGCCAAATCTGGCCAGTGTAAACATAAAACAGGAAGAATATTATGGGTGGATATGGCAGGCTTAAATGCTAAAGGGTTAATATAACATTTCTAAATTTTCTTAAAATTCGAATTAATCTTTAATGAAATGCATTGTTTCACAGTTCCATGTACTTAACCTTTTTTGTTAATTCTGAAATGAATGAATGCACAAATGAATAACAAATAACCTACTTCACAATTTAACCTTCAGTCAGTGATTTATCAGATTACTCTATCAAATGTAATGCTTGTTTATTCACACTTATTCACATTGTAGGGTAGATGTGAGAGGCTGGATTTGGGTAGATGTGAGAGGCTGGATTTGGCCAGATTGAACATTCATGCTGGTTATGGCTAGTTTAAATGTTAAAGAATTAACAAACAGGAAGCAGAAAATCAGTTATTGTAACTAATTTGATAGTTATTATTTTTCTAGGATAAGCAAGTTAACCCTTTTGATACTATATCTCTATTGAAATATTCTGCCTTTCTTTCAATTAATTATGAAAATAATGAAAAATATACTGAAATAACTGTCATTATTAAGCTGCAGTTACATTCTGAGTTCAAATTCAGCTGCAGTCGACTTTGCTTTTATCCTTTCAGAGTCAAAAAAATTAGTACCAATTAATCACTGGGGTCGATGTAATCAACTAGCATCCTCCCTAAAATTTCAGGTCTTGTTCCTATTGTAGAAAGAATTATTAAGCTACTATGCAGAGCATAAATTAACATAGAATTTTGATAGGTCTTCTGAAATTCACTGCCCTTTATTTCAATTAATTTCAGAAATAATTTAGAATTTAGTAAAATAACTTTTTTGTTATTAAACTGATGTTTGGAACATAAAATAACATGAAATTTTAATAGGTTTTAGTTTAGATTCACTTTAATACAGTAAGTTTATAACTATAACGAAGGGCATAGCGATTCTCACTTTGAAACTAACGATTTTGAAAATCTTTTTAGATTACAAAACACGCTGCTCTCTCATGTATCCATGTTTAAAATTTCAGCATGATCAGATGAACAATACTCGAGTTATAAGCGCACAAACAGACGGACACACAGAACAGATTTTATATATTAAGATATATATGTATATATATATATATTATATGCTTGCATATGTAAAAATATGCATATATATATATGCATATATATATATATATATATATATATATATATATATATATAAAAGATAATAAGAGTGAAAAAACTACAGAAGGCTTGTGTTACATGGTTAAAGTATATATTTAAATTAAGTCAGTAAAATGTTATAAAATTTTTTTGGTATATAAACATTGTATTTGGAGAAATGACATGTTTTTGAGTCTTTGCTCGTCATCAGTTTGGAGTAGCATGACTTGCTAGTCATGCTACTCCAAACTGATGACGAGCAAAGACTCAAAAACATCTCATTTCTCCAAATACAATGTTAATATACCAAAAAAATTTTATAACATTTTTCTGA
>NC_142936.1:70765846-70783346 GCF_046866305.1 Octopus bimaculoides | reverse complement strand
GCTCTCTCAGCTTCTGTAAAGTGGTTCAGCAATGAATTTGACATTTCAAACTGAATATAACTTATTAGTTATGCGACACTAAATATATATATTCAATTACTATTCAGGTGTTGTTTCCTAATGTGTTGTTGTTATCAAATGCTATGTTATCGTCCTCCTACTTAGCACTGGTATTCACTGATGGAAATGTTGATTTGTTTATTCATTTCTGCTTTTATTTTTGTTTTTATTTCCCTTATTCACTTTTCTTCATTCTCTTCAAATACATACACTATATACATTCACATACACCATAACCAGCTTCTGTTTGACATTATAAACATATTCTATTTATACTCTAATCGTGAACATGGTGGAAGATTAACAAGCTTGATAGTGACATCAACATTATCATCATATCTTTTTTTGTTTTATTTTTTAATCTTACCCTCACTGCTGACTAAGACTGTAAAAACACAAAAAGAATTTACTTAAGATCTTTCTATGTGATACCTTTATGGATGCTAATTTTATCACCAGCTTCATTCAGTACAAATAAATGCATTATAATCTGACTCCTTTACTTCGTTCCTTTAAATATTAGACACTTAATAAATCAGTTTGGTGTATGTTAACCCTTTCATAACCATATTTCTGTCAAAATACATTACCTTAGTTTCATTTAATTTTGAAAATAATGAAGAATTTGTTAAAGCATCTATACCATTATTAAGCTGCTGTCTGGAACTTAATTTAACATATTTTGATGGAAGGTTTTAATTTAGAGTACTATGAAACAAGAAATTGGTATTATAGAACTATGACCAATCTCAGGTGGGTCAGTACTAAATGGGTTAAATCATTGGTTGCTTCATTCATGTTGCATTGCATTGCTTATTGAATTCTAACGTTCTGCAGGGGAAAAAATTGACGAAAATTAGATCAATATGTCACTCTAAAGCAAAGCAGCTGAATGATGTGTTGTTAGTAAGATGAAATCGTTACACAAATTGTCTGTTGGCCAGATGTAGAAATGTCTGTGGGCCAGATCTAGAATGGTCTGAGAGCTACATGTAGAATCAGGAAACTACAGTATAAGAACCTCCTTTAAAGGTTGTATTCTAAATAGGAAAACTTATTCCCTTATTACACACTTTTTTGCGAAATCATTACATGTTTTTTGTCATTTCAAGAACAAATCATCTGATGTTGCACTGGGTTCCACCCTACAAAAAGCTGTTCGTATTTGACTAAAATATTGGTTTCAAATTTTGGCACAAGGCCAGTAATTTCGGGAGAGGAGTAAGTCGATTACATCATCTCCTATGCTCTACTGGTACTTGAATTTTGACTCAGAACATAAGGATGGACAAAATATCACTAAGCATTTTGTTCAGCATGCTGACAATTCTGTCAGCTTGCTGCCTTAATATTTAACCAAAGAATTGAAATTAGAAAGTTAGTAAGACTTCTGGGGGCAAAAATTCCACAATGATTCAATGTAAGGTGCTTTTAAGCTGTATTCTAAATAAGCGTCTAACATCAGCTAATACATAAATAGAAATTCAATTAATTTATAGGTGCAGGAGTGGCTGTGTGGTAAGTAGCTTGCTTACCAACCACATGGTTCCGGGTTCAGTCTCACTGCATGGCACCTTGGGCAAGTGTCTTCTATTATAGCCTCGGGCCGACCATAGCCTTGCGAGTGGATTTGGTAGACAGAAACTGAAAGAAGTCCATCGTATATATGTATATATATGTATGTATGTGTGTATGTATGTATATGTTTGTGTGTCTGTGTTTGTCCCCCCCAACATCGCTTGACAACCGATGCTGGTGTGTTTACATCCCTGTTACTTAGCAGTTCGGCAAAAGACATCGATAGAATAAGTACTAGGCTTACAAAGAATAAGTCCTGGGGTCAATTTGCTCGACTAAAGGCAGTGCTCCAGCATGGCTGCAATCAAATGACTGAAACAAGTAAAAGAGTAATCTATTAAATTCCTCCAAATTTTTGACTATTTAAGAATTTTAATGCACTACATACAAAAGCAGTTAAAAACATGCCTAAAAAATATGAATTATCACTATAGGTGAGAAGACCATATATTCTATTTTCAGCATAGGGTTGTGTCCAAAGCCGAAACAATTCTCAATCATCCAAAATACATGGCCATTAATAGGTATCACAAAATTTGTACAAGTGAACTCATTATTAATGGGTACCACAAACTTTGTACAAGTCTACAAGTCGGCTGTTAATAGTTAGCACAAAGTTTGTACAAGTTCACACTTTATACAGCTTATAATGTATGAATTTATTAGAGCATTTTGTAACTTCATAACCAAGCCTAGGGTACATATTGGGAAGCTACACCTTCAGCCAACAAATCTTGGGATCAACAGATCCAGTACTGTTATGATAATGAAAGACAGGGAAGAGAAACCATCACAATAACATTTATTCAGGTAATACATTTGTGTTATTGATCTATATTAGATTTTTCTTCTTTTTGGGGGAGGTTCCTTGTAAGTATTTATTAGTGTTTGTAATCGCATTTTAGCTATTTATTTAGTTTAGTTGAACCACAAGTGTGAAATAAAATCAATATTATATACTAATAACACTATCACACAGAAGAAATGAAAAATGTAGGCAACACAAAAACACTCCAGGTGTTACAAGCTTCCCTACATTTTATTGCACTATGTAACAACATAATGGAGTCTAGTGTTTTTACAAAACAAGAGTACATGGGAAAATATCTTCTACTGGCAAATGTTTATGTCATTATATATATATATATATATATATTATATATATATATATATATATATATAGAGAGAGAGAGAGAGAGAGAGAGAGAGAGAGAGAGAGAGAGAGATACATGGTGTTTTATAAATATGCTCAGTTAGAGTATCAAAAACGTATGAAACTATTTGTAGCTCTTTTGGTTATGTATTAAATTGATATTATCTTTCAATGGAGGTAGTACATTGATTGTTGATTCTACCTACACTGGACTTATAATTTACACACACACACACACACACACACACACACACACAAGTAAGCACATAAATGCAAAACAACGTGGAAAAAAAATAGTACTCAAATACTTAAGGTAGAGTAATATACTTTTATTAAAACTGAAAAATCTTCACAAAACTGTTACTCATTACAACTGCCCAATGAATAGGGATGTGAAACTCTGAGTAACAGTTTTTTTAAAGATTTTGCAGCTTTAATAAGAGTATATGTATATATATATATATATATATATATATATATATTATTATTATTATTATTATTATTATTATTATTCAGCTCCACCCATGCCAGTGGCTTGTAAAAAGCATCCAGCACACTGCTAAGTAGTCGGCATTAAGAAAGGCATCCAGCCATAGAAACCATGCCACAACAGACCACTGCCAAATACATACATAACATACATACACTCTCACAGACATGCAATCTCCTATCCATGGCAGACACATAAAGACATCACTGCTTAAGTAGAATGATAGACTTGACAAACAGTTGGTAGGAGGAGGTAAAGAAGCAGTAAGTTTATATAACCATGTGTTTGTAAGCATGCTATATATCTTGTATTTTTTACTGGTTTCAGCCTGAAGCTGTGGCCCTGCTGGGACACCACATTTACATATGTTTATGTATATAATGAATATATAATATTAATAGTGATTGTTTACCCCCGATGACAAACGTAGACTTCCAAAGTTATCCATCATATGATTGATAACACTCAAGTATATATATATATATATATATATATATATATATATATATATATATATATATATATATATATATATATATATATATATATATATATAATTTTTCTGAATCTTCAGATTTTTTCAACATGCTAGGCCACTGGTTTTAAATTGATATTAAGCAAATTAATATTCAATTTTTCACCCTTATTATTTATATATATATATATATATATATATATATATATATATATATATATATATATATATATATGTAAATTTCGTAATCGCTACCAATATAGTAGCATAAGACCAAATTCATTGGTAATCTTGGGTTTCAAGCATGATGCCTGTTGTCAGCCATTTTGAATTTGAATGACAGAAGTGGATTGTTATTACCATAAGGTGGGCTGCGATTGGTTAAGGAAAGTCACGTGATGTCGTGGTTTGAGGTTGGGATATAGATAACAGTTAGAAGGGAAAAACCGCATGGTGAACAGGAAATCGATCACATGGTGGACAGGAAATCAACCGTGTGGTGGTCAGGAAATTGGTTGCATGTTCATCCATGTAGTAGGGGGGGCATGCACATGCATGCCCATGTACAGATGTGCATTCTCCCATTGATAGAGACATGCATGCAAAACCATATGAGCGTATCTATACACGCACATATATAACCATATACTTGCACATATCACCCTTCCTACTTCTTCTCCAACAACCTGACTGATTTCCTGACCACCACACGATCAATTTTCTATCCTCCATGTGGTCAATTTCCTGTTCACCATGCAGTATTTTCCAACTAACTGTTAACTATACACCAACATTAAACCACGACACCACGTGAGCTTCGTCAACCAATTGCAGCCCACCTTACAGTAATAACAATCAACATCTGTCATTCAAATTCAAAATGGCTGACAACTGGCATCACGCTTGAAACTCAAGTCTATCAACAAATTTGAATCAAACTGTTTTGATCCACACATGTAACTCTCAATAAATTTGAGTGCCCTTCTTTCGTTTGTTCTATCACTCATATACATATGCATATGGGAAAACCTACTTTTTCCCTCAAGGGCTTATATACCCCATTATTAGACTATTTTCTTTAGTCATTACACAATGATTGGTTATAAACTTTAAGCTTATAAAATACTATTATTATGATTTACAGAATAGTAAAAATTAACGCCACCTAACATAACCCATTGTAGTAAAAGCATATATATATATATAATAATAATATTAGGGACAAAATCCAAAATTACAGGTAAAAACTCAAAATCAATTTATAAAAAATTAAAATTAAATTAAGCTTTACAGAGTAAAATATATATAAATATATAGTTCATGAACCTTGGTTCTTTTCCCTAAAACTATATATTTATATATATATATATACATATACATATACATATATATATATATATATATATATATATACATACACACACACACACACACACACACACACACACATAAATAAAGATGGGATGTTCACAGATAGAATATCTTTGATCAGGGCTGACCTGGGTTTATCAACAAATCCCTTTCTGCAACATTTTCCCCCATCAACGATCCAAAACAAACTGATCACATCAAGCCATCCAGTCAAGAAATATCCTTAAAAGAAGATAAATTGAATTACCAAAAAAAAAAAATAAATAATAATAAATAAAACTACTAAAATGCTATAGGGTACTCTCTTATTCCTTGAATAAACAAATGTAAAAAAAAAAAAAGAAGAAAAAAAAAACATTATTTCTATAGCAAATTGTTTGGTCAATTCTTTTTCCATTATGTTGAAAGTGGATAGTTATTTATTGTTTTATTGTCATGAAGATCACATCAGCAAACAAACTAAGCATACACTAAAGCTTGCTGTGCTGTCTGTCTTCTTATGAACTAAGCTATCTTGTTTGGCCATTGCAACAGGCATTTTTTTTCAAGGTTACACACCAGGTTTCTAATTGCTGTAATGAACAAGTTTTGTCTCCAAAGTTTATTTCTTTATTCCATTTATTATTTGGTAATTGACATGGTAAATGGAACAGCAGGGTGTCTGTATTCTCTATTTACATTTCAAAGCTCTGTGTGTGTGTGTGTGTGTGTGTGTGTGTGTGTGTGTGTGTGTGTGTGTGTGTGTGTGTGTGTGTGTGTGTACATTTTCTTTCACATTTTTATTCTTTTACTTGTTTCAGTCATTTGACTGCAGCCATACTGGAGCACCACCTTAAAGGATGTTTAGTCAAAGAAATTGACCCCAGGACTTATTCTTTGCAAGCCTAGTATGTATTCTATTGACTACTTTTGCTAAACCATTAAGTTATGAGGACATATACACACCAGCATCAGTGGTCAAGAGATAGCAGTGGGGGACAAACACAGACACATACACATAAATACACACACACACACACACACATATATATATATATATATATAAAACAAATAATAAATGAGTATATGCATATATACGTACAGGTATGTGCATACCTATGTCTACCTGTATATATAGGTGCATATCTGGGTACAGGACTTTGCAAACAAAACGTAGACAAGAAAATAATAATAACCAGAGTACAGAAAACACAGAAGCCACATAGAGAACATTTTCCTTCATCAGCTACCCCTATTTTAACACCGGCGTTTCGAAGAGTTGGGCAGGACGCATCGTTAACATGGCTCTTCCCATGGACCGAAAATTAAATTTGAATACAAAAATTAAACCTGTGCCATGAAGGAATGTAGTGGCGGACAAAAAACAAGACAGGAAACCAAACGGAAAAGAAAACAAGACAGGAAAACAAACGGAAAAGGCTATGCGGCCAGACGTGAAAAATTACGTGTATATGAACGCTGTGAGGCACGAACTGAAAGCTGGGACGAAGTAAGTTTGCGTGTTTGCTCGGCGATAGCCAAGGAAGAAAAGGATTAGTGACCGGAAGCATGTGACCAGGGAGGGGTAAGGAAGAGAGAGAGTGGTAGAGGGAGAAACAAGGGGAGGAAGTAGAAGAATAGGTGAGCAACGAGAGAAAGAAAGGAAGAGAGAAATATAGTAGTAACAGAAGGAAGAACGAGAGTAGAAAGAGAGAGATATAGTAGTAACAGAAGGAAGAATGAGAGGGGGGAAAAGTGATAGAGAAAGAGATAGAGTCGCGTCAGAAAATATAAAGTTGAAAAAACTACTTACAACAGGGATGACGCAGGCGTTCGATCATGTAAAACAAATAATACACATATATATATATGACAGGCTTATTTCAATTTCTTATTTCTTTATTGCCCACAAGGGGCTAAACATAGAGGGGACAAACAAGGACAGACAAAGATGAAAGGCAAAGTCGACCTCGGTGGAATTTGAACTCAGAACGTAGCGGCAAACGAAATATTGCTAAGCATTTCGCCCGGCATGCTAACGTTTCTGCCAGCTCACCGCCTTTTCAGTGTCTGTTTACCAAATCTACTCACAAGACTTTGGTCACCCTGACGTTGTAGTAGAAGACATTTGCCCAGTGTGCCATGCAGTGAGACTGAACCCAAACTACAATGTTGGGAAGCAAATTTCTTAACCACACAGCCATACCTGCACCTTGTTATCATTGTTATTATTATTTTCATTTCCACCACCACCCCAATGTCTAGGTCTGTAATATCATATCTTTTGTTGTACCTCAGACATGTGACATTTTATCTGTGATTCCTATGAAACAAAACATTCTTAGTGATGTTCTTCCAATTCTACTTTGGTCTTTCCTCCATACTGGGTACTTTCTACAACTAATTTATAGCATTTCTCCACCCTGTATGTATCATCTATTCCTATTACATATCGATTTTCTTCTTACAAACAATGTCTTTGTTAACTAGTCAATATCTCCACTAAGGCAACACTTAACCTTTTTTCCGTTAGTTAACAATAGCTAAAACTCAACTCATTTTTCTCCATTTGCTTTGATTCTTCATGTCTACTGACATGCAACAATTGCATTGTGCTACTTAAATATGTCGAATATAGTCAACTTTTCTTACAGTTAAAAAAAGTTGCTATTGCCAACAGAAATAGCAGTTCTAGTACTTTTCCACTATCCCTTCAGCCCTAGGCACTACACTCCACCTTCAATACTAAATTATGTAATTTATCTACTATTTCAAGAAAGTTATTCCAAATTAGTTCTTCCTTATTTTCTAAAGTTTACCTTCTCTTCAACATTGTTTTGATGTCTGCTTTTCCATGGGTCTGCTTACATGGGTCAGACACAATTTGTTCACACAGATTTTCCATGGTTTGATTGATGCCCTTTTTATTGTGAATCTTTCACTTGTTTCTAAGCAAGGTAATAATCTTATAATCTATCGAATGACTTACAGTCAAGATACGCTTTCAGCATACAACACAACATAGATTGAGCTAGTGAACACATGAAAAGACAAGAAATATGAAATCTCTCACATGAACACATGCATGAAGACACACAAATATGAAAATATATATATATATATATATATATATATATATATATAATCATCATTATCAGCATTATCATTTAATGGCCATTTTCCATGATGGACATTATATATATGTATATATATATATTTATATATATATATATATTTATATGTCTATTACGGAGATGTACTTGCATAGCAAGTGACCTGATCTGAGATCGTGTGCTGGAATGAAAACAATTGCAGCGTGGAAGGTGTTTATAAGCCATTTAAAATAACACACAAAATCCGTTAGATTCACTTCAACATTTAAATTTAATTTGTCAAAATATTTTCGTCACTTTGAGACCGCGACCTGTTCACTGACAAAATTCTGTGATGCAGCACAGAATTTTGTCAGTGAACAGGTCGCGGTCTCAAAGCGACGAAAATATTTTGACAAATTAAATTTAAATGTTGAAGTGAATCTAACGGATTTTGTGTGTTATTTTAAATGGCTTATAAACACCTTCCACGCTGCAATTGTTTTATATATATATATTTATATATATATATATATATATATATATATATATATATATATATATATATATATGGCATTACGAAGGGTATCCAGCCATAGAAACCATACCGCAACAGACAGTTGGAGTCTGGACAGCTCCCTGCTAACTAGCTCCATGTCAAACAGTCCAACCCATGCCAGCATGGAAAGTGAATGTTAAACAATGATGATGATGATGATCAGGATTCTTCAGTTTCTGTCTACCATTTCACTCATTAAGTATTGATCAACCAGCAGCTATGGTAGAGGGCATTAACCAACAGTGTTTCCATAGTGAGATTGAAACCCTAATTGCATGGTTTCCAAAGCGAACTTCTTAACCACACAACCATACTAACACCAACAGTTTTAATCTGCTATGCTCAAATACTGCAGCCAGAACTATTTTTAGATTTTTGTTTTTGTCAAACTCCAAGTTAGACCTAATCAATTCAGCCTATAATCAAAGACATTCCAACCAGGACCATCTTCTCTTTCAAATTATTTAGATTATTTTTCCAAGCAAAGAGCCAAGACCATATTATCTTATGTGTTTCTTCTTGTAACATAGTGGAGAGAAATTTATAGGAAATTTTTCAGCTATTTCAAGCAAGCTGAACAGTCACGTAAAAGCACCCTCATTGAAGTATTAAAAAAAAATTATATACATACAGATATATATATATATACAGATATATATATATATATATATATATATATATATATATATATATATATATATATAGTTTTAGGGAAAATAACCAATATTATTATTATTATTATTATATATATATATATATATATATATATATATATATGTATGTATGCATACACACACACACTGACACATATATATATGTTGTAGAAGGATCCTGACCACCTCCACGTGACTAAAAGTGGAGTAACGCATTTCAATAAAATAAAGAAACTGTGTGAACTGTCAGTAGTTGACAGCGGTACAGTTGAGAGCGTTGATCATCCATATTGATTACTGTGCTAGTTTAATATCATAACTATATTTGGCGCAGCATGGAGTGTGTTCTGTCTGAACGTATTAATTCTGTGAAAGGTTATCCTAGATAATCATATCCAAATATTTATTTGGGTAATACTATTCTTACACCCAATCGGCACAATTCACAACATAACAATATAAGAAGTCCATTGTGTGTGTGTGTGTGTGTGTGTGCTTGTCTTGACATTGCATGATGGTTAAAAATTAGCATCACTGTCATACAAATAGTGTCATTTGTTTTTATGTCCAGCAATGGGAAAATGTTAAATATTGATGTAAGAAGAGAGGGTTAGCGAGAGGAAAGGCATCCAGTGGTAGAAAATCTGCTTCAACAAATTCTGTCTGATCTATACAAGCATGGAGTAATGGATGTTAAACTGATGATGAGGATGATATGAGGTATTTTTTACAACTTGTATTAATATTTGTCTTCATTAAATTAAGTTCTTTAGGTCACTGCAGCCACAATGAATTCAAAAGTATATGCATAGTTGACAGAATAAAACACAAGGAAAAAGAAAAATGAACAGTAAAAGAGTTATAAAGAGAAATGGGTGCATTAGGTACACCAAAAGCAGTGTTGATGAATTTTAGGAAGCATGAAATTGTGGGGATATTATTGATACAATTACACCTAATTGTGTCAAGTCAAGGAGACACAAACACACACATACACAAAGCTTTTGATTTTCTCTATCCAAGGGAGTCTTTATAACCTAATATTTACATGCAGTTATTTATAGCTTTATCTGCTTTGAGTCTCACATATAAACATATACATATATCTCCTGGTGAAGAGGACTAGCCAGCAAGAGTCTTGTGCTGGTACCACATAAAAAGCACTCATGCCAATGCCACGTCAAGACACCCAGTGCATATTGTAAAGTGGTTGAAGTTAGGAGGGACGTTCAGCTGTAGAAACCAAGCCAAATTAGACTGGAACCTGATGCAGCTTCCCAGCTCTGATCAAACTGCCCAACCCATGTCAGCATGGAAAACAGATGGATGATGATGATGATGATGATGATATATAAGCTTTTCAATCCATATAACATCAAGGTGAGCTACTCCTGCTTAGTTAACATCTCTTCTAACATTACATGCTACAACAGACATGAACTAACTTGGAAACAAATGAGGGTAGGCAATAGGAAGAGTGTCTGTCCATAGAAAATCTGCTGCAACAATTTCTACCTCCCCCCACCCAAGCACAGAAAAGTAGATGCTAAAGCAATGATGATGATGAGTTCTGTATCAGATCCAAAGGCATCTAAGGTCAGTTGGCAACAAAATAGTTAAAATAATTATTCTATGGAGTTCCTACTTCTGCCCATCTCTTTCTCTTTCACCAATAAATACATGCATGCGCACAAGTGCACATATACCTGTGCATGTAGACATTATCTCTGGGATATTTGCATTTTAGTTTCTTCAATATTATAGATTTTCAATTGCTATTTTGGGATAAACAAAATTGTATTAACGATTACTTTTTCCTCTTCACCTTCAAAATCATTCCAGCATCTAATGTTAAAAGCAACTATTTATTGCATTTAGAATGAAAACACTACTTTTCTTATTCATTTGATATTATTCCTTTTCACCCTTTCAGTTTATTTTGAAAATTTTGAAGAATATTTTTTAAGATACCTTTACCATTATTAATCTGGTGTTTGCATCTTAAATCAAATTGAAATTTTAATAGGTTTTAATTTAGATCACTTGAAAAACATGAAATCTCTATCATAGAACCAGAGGCTACCACAGGTGGACTGGTATCAAAAGTGTTAGAACCTTTTGTTGCCATTTCTCCTGAAATACACAACCTTTATCTTAAATAATTTTGAAAGTAAAAGAATTTAGTAAATAGCTATCTCATATTTAATCTGGGATTTGGAACATAAATTAACATGAAATTTTGATGGCAGGTTTTAACCCTTTAGCATTCACATTTCTCTGTCAAACATAATGATATTTATTCACATTGTTTTGAATTAACCATGCATTATCTCATAGCTTTGAGATTTCAATGATGGGACTGATTATTTGTAGGATGATATTGCTGGGCAGATGTGAAAGGCTCGATCAAGCCACCTTGAACAGGCAGAATATTTGGGCTGGATGTGACTGGTTTAAATGCTAAAGGGTTAATTTAGTTTCATTTTAAAATAGAAAGTTTATATCCAGAACCAAAAGTTGTCTCTGGTAGATTGATACCAAAAGGATTAAAAGGACCCACTTCAGAGAGAGAGTGAATGTGACAAGGATAAAGACCTCCTTCAGTCATGAATGACCACGGGATTGCACCGAGAAAGTTACACTCTGAGGCACAAGACCAGAAAAATTTGTTTAAGAAGGACCAGCAGTTGCCCATGCACACCAGCCTCTCCTCTCCATGCCACTGATGTTATCCAAGGGAAAGGCAAAGGTCGATACAGCATGGTACCATTGATGTCACAACTCATTTCTACAGCTGAGTGAACAGGAGCAACATGAAATAAAGTGTCTATCTCAAGAACACAACACACAGCCTGGTCCAGAAATCGAACTCACTACTGCATGGTTGTGAGCCCAATGCTCTAACCACTGAGTTATGTGCTTTCATGATGTGTATGTATGCATGTTGTTATGGCAGTAAAATAGACTGTTACAGGTGGATAATATTGATGTAATGGCATGTACCTCAGACTGACATGTCATTTCATCTGACATCAAGGCCCCATGATTGAGGAAGAAACTGGGCTCAATTGAGCCACACTGGCTCAATTGTATGTTGATACAAATCAGGAGTTAAATAAATCAATCCCAGTATGTAACTGCTAATATATTTCATCAACTCTTGAAAAATGAAAGACAAAATTAAACTCAATAGGATTTGAACTCAGAACATAGAAAATCAAAAGAAATAATAGTTTCTAATTTAGGCACAAGGCCAGCAATTTTGAGGAGAGGATTTTTCTTGATATTAGTTGAATCCAGTACTAGTACTTTGTTTTATCTATCCCAAAAGGATAAAAGGTAAAGTTGACCTCAGCAAGATTTGAACTCAGAATGTAAAGAGCCAGAACAACTAGCATAAAGCACTTTTTCCCAATGTTCTAACAAGTTTTCCAATCTACCACCCACTGATTCTGCTAATCTATGTTGACGCTCAGTGCACTTCTAATTTTGCTAATTTATTGCCATTTTGAAAGCGAGTGTGTCATTATGTGAAAATCTATTTATTTATTCATTCAACCGTTCAATTTTCATACTGTAACACTACTTTGTTCACATTTAAACATTTCATAATTTAATATGTGTAATTATTCAAATGTTGCATTTTTTAAAAAAAGTTTAAATGTAATTTTTTTTTTTTTCTTTTGTTGAATTTATTAATTGGAGAAGCGACTGGTGAAGAAACAGTGCTGATAACTTTAGTAAACCTTCCCAGACTATTGAGATTAGAGGCAGTTTGAACTGCTGGTGGCTGATTGTGTCTGTAGTGAAGAAAAAAAAAAAAACAGGCAGGGCTAGAATGCCTGAGTGACACACACATACACACACACTGGTGAGTACAATATTCATCACAACTGTCCAACAAATGGGAATGTGAAACTCTGAGTAACAGTTCCATGATAATTTTGCAGCTCGTGACTGTGTGGTGCGAAGTTTGCTTCCCGACCACAAAGTGCCGTGTTCAGTCCCACTTCATGGCACCTTGGACAAGTGTCTTCTACTATAGCCTCAGGCTGACCAAAGCCTGTGAGTGGATTTGGTATACGGAAACTGAAAGAAGCCCATCGTAAATATATATGTGTATATATATGTGTGTGTGTTTGTGTCTATATTTGACCCCCACCTATCACAGCTTGACAACTGGTGTTAATGTGTTTACATCCCTGTAACTTAGCAGCTCAGCAAAAGTGACTAACAGAATAAGTACTGGAGTTGATTCATTCGAGTAAAAATTCAAGGCAGTGCTCCAGCATGGCCACAGTCTAATGACTGAAACAGACAAAAGATAAAAGATATATATATATATATATTGTTTTGTTTTATTGTTTTGCTTGTTTCAGCCATTCGACTGCAGCCATGCTGGAGCACTGCCTTTAGTTAAACAATTCAACCCCAGCACTTATTCTTTGTAAGCCTAGTACTTATTCTATCAGTCTCTTTTGCTGAACTGCTAAGTTACAGGGATGTAAACACACCAACATTGGTTGTCAAGCAATGGTGGGGATACAAACACAGACACACAAATACACACACACATATATATAATATATATATAGAAATGTATGTATGACACCAGTGTGCAGAAAATTAAGGAGTTAAAATTAGCAACATCTGTGTAAGAACACATTGTTATTAGAAGCAACTGTGACAAGGCCTTTGATGTAAAAAAGGAAGAGTGTAAAGTGTACAAATTAATTTTAGGGTGAGAAGAAAGAAAGCCCCATTAGAACACACTATACAATGACAGGTCTGTCAGGAAACTTCAGATTCGGAGATTAATGGAGTATATATATGCAGGAAACTTAGATTTGAAATTATCTTGGTAGACACTGTTGTGAGATAAGCTCATGTTAAATGCAACAATATTCCCTTCAATAGGTCTCAAGAGTAAATGATCACTTGAATGTAATGTAGGGATAGCAAGTTTGCAGCATATCTGACTCTACAGAAACAGTACTGAGAAGGAAGTGAGAGACTGGAGGTAGTTGGCTTTGATTGTTTCGTCACTTTTGAGATGCTAGAAGTGAGGTGAAATCCCAAATACCAGCAAGGTCACCTTTGCCATTCACCTTTTTGGAGTCAATGAAATAAAGTACCAGTTAAAGTACTGAGGTCAATATAATCAACTAATTAAGTACTTAAAATTGATAACCATGAGCCAATATTTGAAACAATTATTATTGTTAAAAGTTTTGTTTTTTTTGTTTTTACTCTTGTTGGTGCACAAGCCTCTTTCGATAAAAAGGATAGGATATGGAGAAAACTGAGATGCATTTATGGTTTTACTGGAAACTATTTTGGTGACCTTAGAGAGGGGTGATGCCAAATATTATATCCATCTGTTTCCTGTGCTATCTGTACCACCCTAACTACAATGACTAAATCACTAATATCCATTGCAAGTCATGAAATAGCTAAGAGTGTAAACTGTAAACTATGAGTTCCATTGTATCTTTTGGCAGGACACTTAAGCATTCTGACGTCAGTCTGCCACAGGTTGCTCCTGGTTCTATGATACAAGCTTCCTAGTGCTTTTCAAGAAATAAATAGAAACAAAAAAAAAGGTTAATCCTTTTGTACTTTAACTCGCTTCACTAGTAAGAAGGTAGGCACTTAATAATTGATTAGCCCTAAACCATTTTCTTACTATAATTCTGTTCAAGTACACTAGCTTTGTTTTAATAAATTTTGAATATAATGAAAAATTTAGCAAACTAACTTTGTCATTATTAAGATGGAGTTTGGAACATAAATTAATATGAAATTTAAACCGGTTTTTAATCTTTTGAATCAAGATAAGTTTAAACAAGAAGTTGTATCAAAGAACTACAGGCAGTCTCAGGCAGGTTGGTATCAAAAAGGCTAACATGTTTGCTTAAGTCAAGGAAACTTCTACAAGGTCACTGAGCCTGCTAGAAATAGTAGCCAAATCTCTGTTAAAGTCTTAAAAAAAGGAAAATGACACCTTGATTAATGAAGTTCAAGAATAAATGCACCCATGTTCATATTTTTTCCTCATCTTTCTTTCTGACAATACCTTACTGCAGTGTTAAGAAAACTCAGGAGAAATTTACAGAATGTGGCACCAAAGAATCCAGTTTCCAGTAACATAACATGAATCATCTTCATCATCATTATTCAATGTCCATTTTCCATGCTGGCATGGGTTGGATGGTTTGACAGGAACAGGCAAGACCAAGAGCTGCACCAAGCTCCAGTCATCTGTTTTGGCTTGGTTTCTACAGCTGGATACTCTGCCTAATGCACACCACTTTACAGGGTGTGCTAGGTGTTTTTTATGTGGCACCATCACCAACAGGGGTCACCAAGTAACTTGCAACACAAAAACCCTTCAACTGGGAGGGGGAGAGTAATATTGATTAGGATGGCTTTATGCCAGTTGGGGAGAGATTAAAGGAAAAGAGGAAAAGATTAACGTAACTCTTTGTGAGGGTAAATAGACAATAAGAAGAAGACTATGCGATTTGTAATAGATTATTTATTTAACAGTTTGAATGAAATTTCAAGTTCAAATTGTAAAATGAAAACAACTGTAGAAACACAAAAATTCAAAATATAAACAAGGAAATCCTGCATTCCTACTTTGATAAAAAGTCATTCTATCAAAACCGGAACACAGGATTTCCTCATTTATATTTTGAATTTCTGTGTCTCTGCAATTATTTACATTTTACATTTTGAACTTAATCTGTCGAAATATTCAAACCATTAAATAAATAATCTATTAAAAATCACATTGTGCTCTTCTTATTGTCTACTAATAATAATATTAATAATATTTTAAAAGGACTGACGTAACTCTTCACAAAAGTAAAGAGACAATACAAAGAGTGTGATGTGATTGCAATAGATAATTTATTAGTTGAATGATATTTCAACAGCTAGCCTGTCTTTGTGAAGTTCAAATTGAAAAGTCATATGTAAAAATTCAAATCCAAAATATGGATGAGGACAACCAATGTTCCCATGTTGATGGAATGACATCATCAGTCTTCAATTTTCAAGTTTACAACTGGCAAAAAGAAAAAAAAAAGAGAGAAAAAAAGGAAAGAAAAGAAAAAATGGAAAAAGAAGAAGAATATTTAATCAAACAGTTTTGTGTAAATATGAAATTCTCCTGTCATTTTATTCATTCCTCCAGGGTGTGATGTTAATAACCTACAAATATATTTCTCTTCATGCATTTTAAGTACTAAAAGTGTAGCAGATTCAGAATATTTTCTGAGAATATGCACTTAAAGTCTTTTCTAAAATTGCAACCATATGATGCAAAATGTTTAGCAAGTTCTGTCAAATTACTGTTATTGTGCCTGACATCATATCTGTGCCCATTGAATCTTTTATCTAATTGTTCTGTTGTACAACCAACATAAATCAAGTTGTGCTTCATGCATTTTGCTGAGTACACCAAATTGGAATCTCTACACGTCCTGCTTTTCATGTAAATCATAACATTTCTGTTATGATTCCTGATGGAATTCACTTGACTCATGTTGTTGCACAATGAACAAGGCTTACCTCTCTTGCGGCTGTTCTTCAAGGTGCAGAGTACGGAAACTCCAAATATGAACATGGGTGCATAATCATTAATCGATGTATCATAAAAATATGAGAACTATTAACCTCTACTTCTGACTCCAAGAAAACTAAAATTGGAGTTTTGTATTTGAATTTCTATGATTTTGAATTTTTACGTATCACTTTTACAGGGACATAAACAAACCAACAACTGGTTGTCAAGCAGTGGCACAGACACAGACACAAACACATGCACATACACACACACACACACACACACACACAAGACATGGGCCCTGAATGCAGAGGACATGCAAAGATTAGAGAGGAATGAAGTAGTATGCTCTGCTGGATGTGTAATGTAAGTATACATGTTCAACAGAGTGTTAGTGTATTGAGAGAGAAGTTAGGCATAAGAGGAATTAGGTACAGTGTGCAAAGGAGGAGACTGTGCTGGTTTAGACACGATGCCAACAGCTCCATAAAGAAGCGCTAATCTCACAAAAAAGATG
>NC_142936.1:70756954-70760346 GCF_046866305.1 Octopus bimaculoides | reverse complement strand
ATATGTATATACATATACATATATATATATGTATATACATATACATTTATATATATATATATACATATATATATATATATATACATATACATATATATATATATATACATATACATATATATATATACATATACATATATATATATATATACATATACATATATATATATATATACATATACATATATATATATATACATATACATATATATATATATATACATATACATATATATATATATATACATATACATATATATATATATACAAATACATATATATATATACATATATATATACATATATATATATACATATATATATACATATATATATACATATATATATATACATATATATATATACATATATATATACATATATATATATACATATATATATATATATACATACATATATATATACATATATATATACATATATATATATATATACATATATATATACATATATATATATACATATATATATACATATATATATATACATATATATATATACATATATATATATACATATATATATACATATATATATACATATATATATACATATATATATACATATATATATACATATATATATACATATATATATACATATATATATACATATATATATACATATATATATACATATATAATACATATATATATACATATATATATACATATATATATACATATATATTTACATATATATATACATATATATATACATATATATATACATATATTTATTTATTTATTTATTTATTTATGTGTTTCAGCCAAGTGGCTGCGGTCATGCTGGTGCACCACCGTGATTTTCACGTTCCTTGCATGGCTCTTCTCCCCCACCTGACATGGTCCAATCAAGAGTTTTGATGGCACATCTGGTGTATAAGAGAATTTGACATAGCTGCCCTAAACTGCGTCTCATTACGAGCCATTGGTTCGTCTGGTATCGTGGAGAGGAAAGCGTCAAGTTTTGTCTTGAAGACCTCCGCATCCATGTCTTGCATGTCTCTCAAATGTTTTGGCAGGGCATTGAAGAGCTGAGGTCCTCTGAAACCGAGGCTGCTGCAGTATCTCGTTCTTATGTGAGATGCAGTGGACGGTACCTTTGGCACCATGCAGTGGCGACCAGTGCGGGCATTCCTGTAGTACTTGATACCAAAGTTTGGCACCAAGTCCTTCCAGTATTTTCCATATGTATATTATTACATATCTCTCCCGCCTGCGCTCCAGGGAGTAGAGACCTAGTGCCTTCAATCGCTCCCTGTAGTTCATCTGTTGGACTGTGGCGATCTTTTTTGTATAGTGCCGCTGAATTGCCTCGAGTTCTGCTGTCCGCTTAACACTGTGTGGTGACCACAACTGAGAGCAATAGTCTAGGCGGCTCAGAACAAATGTCTTCCATAGAATCAACATGACTTTTTGATCCCTTGTACGGAAAGTCCTCAGTATCCACCCCGCCAGTTGTCTGCACCTTGCTGTCAACTTGATAATGTGCATGTGAAATGATGCATCACTACACATGTTGATGCCCAGATCTCTAACTGTTTGTGGTTCTGGGATTGCAGTACCTCCAGGCCCTGTGTATGCCAGTTGGGAGGTACTCATGGTCTTGTAGCGCAGTACTTGAAATTTTTTTGCATTGAACTGCATATTATTTTGCTCTGCCCACTCATATATTGCATTTAGGTCATTCTGCAGGCTTACAATATTGTCAGGATTCTTTATTGCCTGAGATATCTTTGTGTCATCAGCATAGCTAGTGACAGTGGCTCTCCGAGTGACCGTGGGCATGTCCAGAAGGGCCACTATGAACAGTAGTGGCCCCAGAACAGTTCCCTGTGGAACACCGCTCAATATTTGTGTTTCCCTAGATAGTTCTCCATTGGCTGCAACTGTCTGACTTCTACCATTCAGGAAGTCATGCAGCCACTCTCCTAATTTACCAGCTATGCCAAGGTTTCGCAGCTTGTGACATATCAAGCCATGATCAACTTTGTCAAAGGCTTTTGCAAAGTCGAGATATATCACATCAACATTTGAATGGTCAAGTAGCTGCTTCAGGACCCAGTCATAATGCTGCAAGAGCTGCGTGAGGCAGCTTTTACCTGGACGGAAACCATGCTGGGTCTCATTCAGCAAGTCATTTTCTTCTAGGAACGCAATCAATCTCCTTCTGACAATTCGTTCCATGACTTTGCTAATATGTGAAGTTAGAGAGATGGGCCTGTAGTTTCCAGCCTCTGCTCTGCTTCCACCTTTATGGATAGGACATATGGTGCCTTCCTTCAGCTTTTTGGGAAGTTTACCATTTGCAAGGAAACTCTGGAAGAGTATCCGGAGTGGTCCTGCTAATTCTTGTTTACACGACTTTAAGAGGACAGCTGGGAAACCATCGGGGCCAGTTGCCGAATTTGAGCTCATTTCATTTATGGCAGCTATCACATCTTCCTCTTCAATGTCGATGTAGGTAATGGATGCAGTCCCCTTCTGCTGAGTGTTATTGTCAAAGAAATCAGCTGGGTTCTTTATCTGCATGTGACTCAGAGGAGAGGTGAAGACACTCTTGAATTGTGTACTGAGCACTTCACTTATCCATGTGGGATCTGCAGTCAGTGAGCCATTAGGCAGGAACAGGGGTCCTATCTTATACTGCACCGTAGCAGTCTCCTTTGCAAATCTATAGAAAGCCTTGGGGTTTGTTTTTATGCTTTCTACTGCTCTCTTTTCCTTCTCTGCTCTCTCCTTTTCATGGGAGAGTTTAATTTTGTTTTCTATTTCTAACAGTGTTAGTTTTAATTTAGCCCTTTTCCTATCCTCCAGTTCTCTATTTAACTGGTTTGAGACCTTTGTTCTGTGTCTCATAAGGATTTTCCTGTCTCTAGGAATTCTATTGGCATGTTTGCTGGTCTTTCTATATGGCACTATTTGGTGCATATGTCTTGTATGGTTGACATAAAATGACTTAGTTTGAGGTCATTGTCTTGTATAGAAAGGCTGTCATGCCAGTTTTGATTTCGAATCTCTCTGCGAATTGACTTCCAGTCCGCCCCGTGGAAATTCAGGTTGGATATTGCTTGAGTCCTCCTGGTGGGGTGGGTGTCAGTGGGTTGTCTAGGACCATACATAGTTAATTCTATAATGTTATGATCTGAGAGAGACGTGGGCGTTATTTTCACATTATGGATTAGGCTCACATTGTTTGTGAAGCAGAGATCTAAAATATTGCTTCCCCTGGTTGGTTGGAGTATCACTTGTTCCATGAACAGCATGTTGGATAGTTCTAGCAATGATTTTGCCTGGCTTTGTTCATGCAGTGACATCCCAGAGAGGATGTGACCTTCAGGCCATTTAACATTTGGGAGGTTAAAGTCG
>NC_142936.1:70736954-70751954 GCF_046866305.1 Octopus bimaculoides | reverse complement strand
TGTATTTGCTTCAATAGATTTTGAAAATAACAAAAAAAATTTAGTAAAAATAATCTTGTCATTATTAAGTGATTTGGAACAAAAATTAACATGTTTTGAAGGTAGGTTTTAATTTAAATTGCTTTTTACCAGGAAGCTTGTATTACAGAAAGAAGTGTGGTCTTGAACAGATTGGTATAATATGGGTTAGACAACAAAAACACAAGAGATGAAATCATTAAGGAATCAAGGATTAAGGTAGAATTAATTAAAAAACACATTTATATACTGGAATATGCCAGGAAAAGAAAGAGCGAGACGATGAAAGAGAAAAATGTAAGAATAAATTGAGTGCCAGTTTAGGATAACTAAAAAAAAAAGAGAGAGAGAAGTACAGATCGAACCTTGGATGTAATTTGGTAAATAATATGGCATCCCCCTTTCAGTTTTATATCCAGTGTTTTTCCTTTTAATTTAGAGTTCTGAGATAGTGTTGTACCATGCAAACTAAAAGAACTTTCCCCTCCATTTATCTTTTCTTTGTTGACATAAAATCTGTTACATTTTGATGTATTGGGAGAGAGACAGACAGACAGAGACAGAGAAAGGATGAGCACTACTAAATGACAGAAATTAGTCTGGAAATTCTTGATAGAGTGATCTTCCATTTACTTCCGTAGATAGATTAGGTCACTTATCTCAGTTATACCAGTGGTAGCCAAACGGACATATGATACTCAATAACAATGCAAAACAGGATATTAAGGTGAGCAGCTGAAGTGGTTTCACATGCTTTAACTCCAATAACAACAGTTAATTCAGAGGATAGGTTTTAATTAATAGGGGAATACATTTGTTTATTCATTCTTTATTGACTTTTCCATGCCATTATGGGATAGAGGAATCTATTATTGAGGCAGTGTTTTATTGCAGACTGCCCTTCTTGTCATAAATCCTTGCCTGTCTTTCAAGTAAGGTGTGCATTTATGTCAGGGCAATAATGATCAAGCAACAATTCCAGGACAAGAGAAGTCACAACATCACAAGTTATAGCAAACGCACGCATTCTTTGATTTTTTAGTCATTTGACTGCAGCCATGCAGGAGCACAGCCTTGAAGGATTTTAATTGAACAAATCGACCTCAGGACTTATTTTTTAAGCCCAGTACTTATTCTATCAGTCTCTTCTGCCGAACCGCTAATGTTATAAGGATGTAAACACACCAACACCAGTTGTCAAGCTGTGATTGGGGGGACACAAACAGACACAAAGACACACACACAGGTACATACATACATACATACATACATACATACATATATGACAGGCTTCTTTCAGTTTCTGTCTACCAAATCCACTCACAAGGCTTTGGTCAGCTCAAGGCTATAGTAGATGATACTTGCTCATGGTGTTACGCAGTGGGACTGAACCTGGAACCATGTAGTTGGGAAGCACACTTCTTACCATAAAGCCACGCTTATGCCATATTTATACATACATACACACATACATACATATATATATATAAGAGGATATATTAACCTCTTAAAGGGATGATTACATGTAAGAAAACACTGGTTCTATACCTTATATCTTTGGGAAATAAAATTTCCCAAAATCAGTAGGTATATATTAAGTATATAATTCATTTTAAATTAAGAGAAGAAGAAGGAGAGTTAGTAGTTAATTATTTTTTATTATAAATAAATTGATAATCATTTCTTCCTACAGCTGTTTCCATTTATACTCACTGAATAAATTACAAATTTATGCATTAAATTTGCATTTATATGTTATGAGCAAAATATCATCAGGGAAAGTTGGTTAGAATGAACAGATGTAATTTCTTAATATCTAAATTTTCCCTGATGATATTTTGCTCATAACTTATAAATGCAAATTTAATATATAAATTCATAATTTATCCAATGAGTATAAATGGAAACATCTGTAGGAAGAAATGATTATCAATTTATTAATAATGAATATTTATTAACCACAAACTCTCCATTTTCCTCTCTTAATTCAATACGAAAATATATATATATATATGCACATACCAAATGCAGGTGTACTCAACACATTATGTAAAGTATATATTATGTAGATGGATGATGGGGTAAGCGGGCTTAAATAAAATAGAGATTCAAATTAAAAGAAGAGAAAGCACAAAATTCCAATAATACTGATTGTGAAAATAAAACCTAATTGAATTAAAATAACATGAATCTTGTTAAAATAGCAAAACATTATGGAAATAAGTAGGCTGAGACGCCAGCCTAAAATTCCATAAAAAAATTCAATCAATTTAACATAAAACTCTTTCGTACCTGTCATTTTCAAATCTTTAATTATTTATTTATTGAAAATGACACAAATAGTTTGGTCTTTAAACTATCGAAATAACAGGTTTCTTTAAAAAGAAAATTAAACTTATAAAAGGAAGTTATCTAAAGTTTAATTTCAAAGAAGACTTAATATTTAAAGAGAAAAAAGTGTTAAAAAAGAAAAACAGAAGTAGAAATTTTATCGTAAAATAATTGGTTTCAACTAAATATTCAGAAAATGGAATTCCTGTTACCTGAGTGGCATAAAATTTTTAAAGAACTATAAATAGAATAGAATAAAGTCTGTGATTTTTTCCTTTACTCTTTTACTAATTTCAGTAATGGTGTAGTCAAGAACATCAACCTCTTTTAATTAACATGTATTCTACTACTACTACACATGCATTCATACATACGTGTGTGTGTGTGTGTATGTGTGTAGGTGGGGCAGCATCTTGGTCAAGTGTCTTCCGCTACAGAACCAAACTGACCAAAGCCTTGGAAATGAGTTCAGTAAACAGAAACTGGAAGGAGATCATCATATGCATGCATGCATATCTATCTATCTAATATAAATTTATATATATACGTGTATATATATATATACACACACACATGTATATATGGGTACAGGACGTCATCACCAAGTAAGTATATATATATATATATATATATATATATATATATATATATATATATATATATATATATATATATATATATATATATATATATATATATATGTGCGAGGAAAAATATATACAAAAAAGGGGGGTTTTTTGGATGATTGTGTATAGAGGGATATATTATTTTGTTTAAAAGAGTTCCAACACTGTCTGTTTTTATGTTTTATTTATATTCCTGCAGAACCAATGTGGGGTATAGAATATGGAATATACAATATATAATATAATATACAATATATAATATAAAATAAAATAAAATAAAAATGGATGGCACCATGAAATAAAGTATTGAATGTAGATGAAATATTGAGTGTTCAATATAAAGGATCAAATATATAAATATATGTATATAAAGGCGACTCGAGTTTCAGGGCTATTTCCCTTCATCATGGCCGGTATGACAGACTTTAACAGACTGTAATAAGTTGGCTGGTTTTCTGTCTTTTATACCAATTCCTTTGGACAGCAGCAGTAGGTGTTTGGCTATTTTTAGAATTGATGTCAAATCTATTTTTAGAAATGATGATATTTGAGTAATTGTTTTGTGTTTGGGTTGTAGGGATAAGATTTTTAAACCCCAGTAGGTGTTTGGCTGTTCTTAGAAATGATGCCAAATCTATTTATAGAAATGATGATATTTGAGAGATTTTTTGTGTTTTAGTTATAGGGATAAGATTTTTAAACCCCAAGTAAGATAAATTTAATCATTGTTTGTTAAGAGTGGGTTTGAATTTCTTAATATAGTCCTTTTCTTTGCATTTTCTTTCAATTTCATTCCGGTTGTAAAGTTTATGGAATGGAAATATAATAAAAGTTTGATGACCACATGTTGCCAGATGGTTACTCAGTGGTATTTGGCGGACTTCTGGGTTTTTAATCTGTTGTCGATGTACCCGTGAGCGTTCCGATAGTGCATTACCTGTCTGGCCAACGTACAGTTCTTCACAATTAGGGCATTTGATGCAGTAGATTACATTTCTACTTTTGCAGTTCATGTTCGCATTGGTGAATATTTTCCCTGTTTTTGTGTTCATATATGGGCCGGTATGGATTGATCGGCATGTGCCGCATCGGCTATCATTGCATTTGGATACAGTGAATGTTTGATTTTTGTTGCTGAGGTCAAACCTTGCCTTTGTTAATAGCTTTTTCAAGTTTTTAGGTTGTCTCTTACTGAGAGTTATATTTTGATCTGTAATGATATTTCTCAATTCCTTACTTTGTGCAAAGATCGGTAAGTTCGCTTTGGCGATATTAAAGATGTTCTGGTGGCATGGATTTTGTCACTATAAATGGAATGATCTTTTCCTGTTTGTCTTTTCTTTGCGGTGTCCTCAGTTGTTGTATGGGTATTTTTGAAGCCCGCTGAATACCATTTTCTATGAGTCGTGATAGGTATTTTTGCTTCAGCAGAAATTCTTTCAGTTCCATCAGGCGTTGATTTCTGGTCTCTATATCCTCTACAATAGTACATATTCTCCTGGCTAGGCAGTATGGTATGTTGCATTTTGTATGGGGTGGATGGCATGATTTAAAGTTCAAGTATTGGTGTGTCTGTGTGTTTGTAATATATATCTGTGGTAATGGCGGTGTTCTTTTTAATTACCATTATATCTAGAAATGGTAATTTGCTACTGTTCATTTCCTTTGTAAATTGGATGGATGGGTGTAGGTTGTTCAGGAGGGTGTTAAATACACATAATTAAGGATAAAATCATTATAAAAATAATACTATCAGTGGCCAGCATGTAACAAAAACCGTATAGGTAAGAATTAATATAGATATATAAGTATATAGATATAATTATAATTAAGGGTACTGAGAAACAGCACCAACATGCTAAAAATAGATGTCAAATGACTCTAACACCACATCAACACTCCATTAGCACAGGCTGAAAGTGAGATAATGAATAAAAAGAGATTTAGCAAAATTTTTTAAAGGCTAATTCTAGATCGAACGATTTCTGACTATATATATATATATATATATATATATATATATATATATATATATATATATACACACACACACACACACACACACAGACATCTCTGAAGTAGCATTGTCACAGATCGTTTTACATGGCACCAGCACCCATGAGCCTGCAAGACTAGGACCTCTCAGCCGAGACAGGGACATAGAGGATATGCTTGTATGTGTGGATGACATGTCTTTTTCAAGCACAGTAAACTGCCAGAAATCTGGCCCCTCACACCTACCCTACAATGTCATTCTAAAAGTAAACTATTACATTATCAAAGCCTTGAAGCTATGAGCTTATTTATGATTAACTCAAAACAGTCTGAATAAATAAGCCTTACATTTGACAGAGTAATCTGAATGCTAAAGAGTTAAACTAACTGCTGCTGTTGACAGTTACTGCTTTTCTACATCAACAAACTAAACACAATTACCCTGTCCGCTTCTGAATATCCAACAACCTGGTTAACCATGTTTACCAATTACTACCAAAATATGTTACTCATTTCAATAAAGAACTATTGCATCACATGGCTATTTTTGATGAGCAACTCCTAAGATTTTTCACTTCCACGATTCAAGAAGTTAGTGTCTTCAGTAACTTCTTAGTAAATAAAATGTCACATCTTTAACATTTGCCAATATTAACATCAAAGAGACTCAGTTTTTTTGTTTGTTTTTTTTTTAATTTGGAATCAATAAATATTTTACATAGATCAAAGCAGCTGCTCACTGTATACAAAGTTCATTCATATACATTCCAATTTATGTACCATAATATTCTCATCTGGAATGACATATCACCTTTTATTGACATTCCAGAACACATTCAGAAGAAATCTTGTTATCCGATCAAAGAGATAAGCTAATATATTCTTTTCTGCTCTAGGCACAAGGCCTGAAATTGTTGGGGATGGGGCCAGTCGATTAGATCAACACCAGTATGCAACTGGTACTTAATTTATCGACCCCGAAAGGATGAAAGGCAAAGTCGACCTCAATAAGCTAATATATCAAAGCTTCATGAGACAGATGCATGTTGTTGTTGTTGTTTAATCCAAAGTAAACTCTGATTTGAGCAGAGAGCTTTGATCAAAAATAATTCATTCACAAGTATCTAGGACTACGTTACCCAGTATGTTTCATTTTTTTAAAAGATAGTAGTATGATTTGAGGGATAGTTGACTGCTATTTCTAGCAGAACAAGAGGCTTCCACATGAAATTGTTGATTTTGTTTAACCCCAGGTTGACTCTGAGCAAATTTATGATCAAAAGCAATTCAGTCATAACCTTTCTATCTTTTTAGGGCTATCTAGGACTACACTATTCAATGTGCCTCCTTTAGTTCTTTAAAGACAACAGTGTGATTTAAGGAGTAGTTAACTGCTATTTCTTGCAGACCAAACAACCATGTCCTTTTTTTCTAAAGGATATGTGTGATTTGGAGGAGGTTTGGTTGCTGTTTCTAGCAGATCAAGATATCACATAATGTAATTTAAGGGGTAGTTGACTGCTATCTCTTGCAGGCCAAACAGCCATGTAAAGATTTTCTTGTTTTGCTGTTGTTTAACTTTGGTTAGGCCTTGGTCAAGTGGATTTATGGTCAAAGGCATTGCAGCTATGACCATTTCATCTAATTTCTGATGAAACCCATGATCACATTGTCCAACATGTCCTTTTTTTTTTAAATGACCACATGGTCAAGGGATAAGAAGAATTCAAAACAATGTAAATGAATAAGTCTTATATTTGACATAGTAATCCAAATGCTGAAGAGTTAAGGAATGAAGACAATATGGTTTAGAGAAGAATAATTAATTCATGTAGAGAGAAAATGACTACATGAGATTATTGGTTCTTGGAAGAAAAACTGTAGAAAAGTTAAGCACTGGAATTTGAAAGGCTTGTGACTCAGAGGACAGAAATGATAGAGAATATGGTAGAATATGTGAGGAAGCTGTAACTCCTTTTGTCTCCAGATTTCTCCTGAAATACACCACCTTTGATTCAATTAATTTTGAAAATACTGACGAATTTAGTAAAATTACTTTATCATCATTAAGCTGGAGTCTGGAACAAATTTACATGACTTATAAAACTAAGAGTAGTCTCAGGCAGGTTTGTATTAAATGGGTGAAAAAAAAGGTATTTACATGGTACAGCCACCATATTCCTTGCAACCTAAGAGAGCAGTAAAGTTATAGGACTCTTTTGCTATTCCATGTGTGTATGATTTCTAGCAGGGTTGGCTCTGTTAGGGAGAGAGATAACCATCTCACAACATGAAGACAAACCAATGGGAGACTCTGAATAGAGTGACTTGGCTTGCTAGGAATAAGAGTTAGATTTACATCAAATTGCACCTCTCCTGTATTAAAAGAAAGAAGGATGAAAGACACACAAGACCGTGTAATTCTAAATGCAAAAAAGGAAGGGATAGTTATATCTGGAATGTATTAGGGGTCCACTTAATCAGAGTTAGCCTGGGGTTAAACAAAAACAAAACTATACTGTCTGTGATAGTTCAACAATTCATTAACCATTTTGTTACCATATTTCTGTTGAAACACATTGTCTTTGTTTCAATTAATTTAGAAGATAATAAAGAATTTAGTGCTGATGTTTGAAACAAAGTAACATGAAATTTTGATGGAAGGTTTAACTTAATATCACTTTAACACTGGATTTTGCATCAAAGAACCAGGAATGGTCTCTGGCAGACTGAAATCGAAAGGGTTGAAGATTACAGGACATTTTCAATTTTGGAAAGATCAAATATCCTAATCAATAGAGTACAAAACAAACATCTAAAGATCAAAGGGACCAATCTGATTAATTTCCTGTTTTCTTAACCCTTTTGTTATCATATTTCTTTTGAAATACACTGCTTTTGTTTTTATTAATTTTTATAATAACGCAAACTTAGTAAAATGACTTTATCATTATTAAGCTACTTTTAAGAACATAGATTAACATAAAATTTCTAAGGAAAATTTTTTCTTTATTTAGAACACTTTAAACAGGAAGTTTGTACCATAGAATCAGGAGCAATCACACACAGATTAATATCATAAGCATTAAATTTCAATAGAGATTGCTTATCCATTTTTTGTCTATTAATGAATAGTAAATTATAGCTATTTAGCAAATAAAACTAAGACGGTTTGCCTAATATGCATAACAGTGCAAGTCCCAGCAATGCAAATTAATAGTATACTACACACATTGTCAGTGTCTACTTACTTGACTGAAGTCATAAAAGTAAATTATTAATGACATCATAAAAACATGAATGAGAAAATGAGAATTAATTAAGACTACAAATATTATTATACCAAATAATTTTTCATCAATGGAAATTTTAGGATTTATTGACAAAAATAGCTATTACAATGAATGACTTTTCTTCCCACAACAGGTGTAATTTCAGCTCATTAAAAATTATTTTTGCTTCGCTACAATAATTATATTAGTCTGCACTTAACTGAACGTTTTTCATCCAGAAGACTCCCCTGGAAATTTTCTAATACAACTATCACAAATTCAATCAAAATGACTAAATGATGAGTTTTTTTTCAAAGTATAGAAATAATTTAAAGTTGATTGATAAAAATATAACTGTCAATCAAACATAATTAATGATTATATGGTGACTAATCAAAATATCATTATCGTTTTAACATCTACTTTTCCAGGCTTGCATGGATCAAATGGAATTTGTTGAGGTAGATTTTTTACAGCTGGATGCCCTTCCTGTCACTGACCCCATCTGTTTTCAAGCAAGGTTGTATTTCTCCATAGCCAGATATGTTTTTCCCAGAAGATTAGAAATGAACAACATCGCTTGTTTGATGGTGATGCTCATTTACAACAACCATCACATGATGTCAGGACAAAAACAACACACACGTGAGTACACACACACACACACACACAGATATATAAACATTGGGCTTCTTGCGATTTCTATGTAGTAAATCCATTCACAGTGCCTTAAGTTGGCCTGGGACTGTAGTAGTAGACACTTACCTCAAGTACTGCACAGTGGATCTGAACCTGAAACCACATGGTTGGCAAGTAAGCTTCTTAACCACACATCCACTTCTGCATCTAATACATTAACACGTTCACATTCAGATTACTCTATCAAATATAATGCTTATTTATTCACATTGTTTGGAATTAGTCATACATTATTTCATAGTTCAGTCAGTGTAAAACAGTATATGGCTAGGCCAGACCTTTAAATTACAACTAAAATTCACCTGATGGTATTCTATCTCACTGGTTTCTCTTATAAATAAAATACACTGTTTTTCATTTTGATGGTGTGATTGTATATTTTTAGAATAACATTGTAGAATAGGTGTGAAAGGCTAGATCTGGCCAGTTTGAACATAAACCAGGTAGATATGGCTGGTTTAAATGCTAAAGGGTTAAAGAAATTATAAACCATTTTAACAGTTTTTCACCAGATGTTACCAAATTAGATTGATGTTCAGTCGCATAACCTACATTTGATAAATTAGCTTTCCAATTATATACATATATTGTTTATAGAATATATATCTGATAAAAGATACAAAAGTATATAATAGACATTATTCAGACATACAAACACCTTTCCGGAGTTTTTTTTTAATCAACTCCATTGATGAGAACAAATATTTTGACAATATTCTCACATCAATTATTGGAATAATTTAAGTTTAGTATTGTCAGTTTTTTTGTATCTAAGAGAGCTTCCACTACAAACAGTTCATGTCTTTTTTATAGCCTTTATCACCTATTGGTATCACAAAACCATACTAACTACATTATACTACACTATATCACTGTAGTTCATCTTCTTTACCCAGCCACTGTCACAGTTAATCTGTGTTCTACCTTTTGTGCAAGTCAACCTTTTTGCCACCATATTTCTGTTGAAATATACTGTTTGACCCAATTAATTTTGAACCCTTTAGCATTCACATTATTCTGTTGAAAGCAATGATTTTTTGTTCACATTGATTTGAATTAATCATGCATTATCTTGTAGCTTTAAGATTGTAGGGTTGGTGTGAGAGACCACATCTGGCCACTTTGAACATAGAATATTTTGAATGTTTTGGTAGAATATTTTGGTTGGATATAGCCGGTTTAAATGCTAAAGAGTTAAATAATCTTTTACTGGTTTCAGTTATTGGACTGTGACCATGCTGGGGCACTGCCTTGAAGGGTTTAATCAAACAAACTGGCTCGAGTACTTATAACATGTTTTTTAAAGTTTAGTACTTATTCTATCAGTTTCTCTTGCCAAACCACAAGGACATAATCAAACCAACACTGGTTGTCAAGCAGTGATGGGCAATCAACACATACACTCACATATATATGCATGATGGGTTTCCACACAGCTTGCATCAATGGAATTCATTCACAAAGCACTGATCAGCCCAGAGAGCTACAATAGAAGACACTTGCCCATAGCGCCACGTTGTGGAACTGAACCCAAAACCATATGGTTACAAAGTGAGCTTCATAACCATACACCTGTGCCTGTTAAAAACATAAATTTATCTTTATTCAGCTGGAGTTTAAAACATAAATTAACATGGAATATTGGTAGAAGGTTATCACTAATTTTAGGTTGTATTTTGTGAAAGAGTCACACTAGCTGTGAGGTTAAAGTGCTTGACAAAGGTACAAAGTTTACACCAAGCACTGTATTGTGCCCATAAGCAAGGCAGATAACTCTGCTGATTCTAGTTTGCCTAACTCATGCACTCCTGAGAGTGTAAGAATAAAACCATTATAGTAGTCATCATCGTCATTTTAACGTCCACTTTTCTTTGCTTGTATGGGTCAGATGAAATTTATTGGAGCAGATTTTCTATGACCTAAAGCCCTTGTTGCGATTACCTCATGTTTTCAAAGTCAATCAACAAATTCCCTGACACAAAATTTTAAACATATGTTTTCAAAGTCAATCAACAAATTCCCTGACACAAAATTTTAAACATATTTTAAAAAATACACACCATTTTAATACAGACCAATAGAACTATAATATATAAAAGTACTTTTTTATCTTATTTACACCTCAAATATTTTTACATTCTTTTAATCTATACTTTTATCTATATATTTATATGTGGTACTTTTATATATATAAATATATTGATCTATATTATAATGTATTGATGTATGTGTATTTTTTAAAATACGTTAAAAATTTTGCATCTGGGAATTTGTTGATTGACCTACATTTTGTTTCTGAATTTTTGCTCCCAGATTAATTTTAATCTGTCTACTGAAACATATATGTTGGTGATATAAATGATTTAAATAACATCTTGTACATTTGTCTGCCTTCTCCATTTCTCTCTCTCTCTCTCTCTCTCTCTCTCTCTCTCTATATATATATATATATATATATATATATATATATATATATAGCATCAGTGGTGCTTCTCCTTCGCAGAAACCCAAACTGCATCTCATCTAAACTAACTCTTCTCCTAATTAGTTGGGCTATGACCCTGTCCGTGACTTTCATCACCTGATCCAACAATTTGATACCTCTGTAATTATTTCTATCTAAGGCATCACCTTTACCTTTGTAGCAGTTGACTATGGTGCCGCTACACCAGTCATTGGGTATGACTCCGTGTATCACCTGGTTAACTATATGGGTGACTAGACTATAGCCTACACCGCCAGATATTTTAAGCGTCTCAGCAGTGATTCCTGATGGGCCAAGGGCTTTCCCTGTCTTCATACCCTTAATTGCTTTATCTACCAAGGTACTGTCAATTCGGATAGCTGGTCCCTCTGTTGGGTTGACATTTGGCAGACTCTCTTTCTCCTATTCATTCTCTTCATTTAGCAACCTTGCATAGTGACATCTCCAAGTCTCTCTCTTTGCAGCATCATCAAATGCAAGTGACCCATTATCAATATATATATATATATATATATATATATATATATATATATATATATAATTTATATAAAGGGCATATATATTTATGGAAAAAATTGATGAAATTTTTTTTCATTATGAGGTTTTTTTCACGCTGACTACTTGATAAATTCTTATAAAGATTTTATCCTATATTATATTATATATATATATATATATATTTCATTATGAGGTTTTTTTCACGCTGACTACTTGATAAATTCTTATAAAGATTTTATCCTATATTATATTATACATGTATATATACACATATACAAATATGTATATATACACACATATAGATATGTTTTGGGTTGTCAGAGAAATTCATTCATTTCTTTGTAATGATATTTGAATTAATATGCAAAATATTTTTATCAGAGTTTTATTGATTTATTTTATTTTTTTTGTAGCTCTATTCTTCCTCTGCAACTTCATCATTTTTTAAATTTGAAACAAATTTTACCTCTTTTCAGACATACAGCAATGGAGTGCCAAGTAGAAAAACAATGAACATTTTTGACACCCGCTTCTTTTTGCTTTCAGTCAATGTTCTAAATTTTCCCAGGCCACTGGAAGCATTTGTACTATGTATGGAGAAGGTGCTATTATTAAAAAAACTGCACAGAAGTGGGGGTTTTTTCATGCTTCAAGGAGGAAATTCAATCTCACAAACTCTCCACATTCCAGCAATCATGTTCAGTTCAATGAAGATTGATTGAATAATCTCATCCATGAGGATCCATATTAATTTACAAGGGAACTGACCCAGCAGATGGGATGCTCTTATGATATCATTACCCATCACTGTCACACCATTGGGTAATGTCCAAATGATATGACTGGCAACACTTCATGTTTCTTCCTTATGCCCATGTTGCTAATTTGACCAAAAATGCTATTCAAGAGCTTGGTTTGGAAGCTCTACTGCATCCTCTGCATTTTCCTGGTATAGCGTCTTCAGATTATCGCCATTATTTTTTTTATTTCTCCCCGTTGAAAATGTGGCTCAATGAATTCTTCAAGTCAAGATGATTCCAACCGTCAAGGCATCGACAAATTAGTGGAACATTGGCAAGAAGTTGTGAATGATGAAGGAGAATACAACTATTGAGTGATCTAAAATTGCTAAACAAGGGCTGAAATAAATGATTTTAAAAAATGAAGAAATCTATCTAACAACTTAATGTATATATACACATGTATGTATACCTTGTTTAGAAACTGGTGATAGTATCTAGCCACAGAAAATCTCTCTCAGTAAATTCTGTCAAACCGATGATGATGAAGATATGACCGAATGGTCAAGAAGTTTGCCTTGCAACCGTGAGGTCATGCGTTCAATCCCAATACACAGAATCTTGGACGAACGTCTTTTTCTTTCTTGCTTGCTTTTTTTTTTTTTAACAGTTTCAGATCAAACCATACCGTGCGAGTTCAATGAAATTCTCTGAAACCGTAAAGAAGCCCATTGGGTAGATAGTACTTGTTATTCAAAAATGCAGCCTTGTCATAGAGAGTCATGATGACTGTGCCTGAATATGAAGGTTAAGGGAGCACATATCGTAAATTCAGTCTATCAGCATAATTCTCAACGTCGAAATCGATAGAAACCCTTCATTGTTTCGAGCTAACTATAAAAATTCATACGAAAAATCTATAATAAAAAGATAAAACTGAAACATGGTCGTGTATTTTAATGAAACGTATAAAAGAAAAATCACTCCCCCACACACAGCAAACACGTGTGTGCGTGTGTGGATGGATGGATGGATGGATAGATAGATAGATAGATAGATAGATAGATAGATAGATAGATAGATAGATAGATAGATAGATAGATAGATAGACTATCTAGAAAGAGAGTGAGATCCGTCGGCATACGCTCAAACACATATATTTTCATACATACACGACTCACACACGCACAACTATTCAGATTTAACTATGCCGGCAGACAGTCAGTTTACAAACATGCACAGAAGTTAAATAAAACTTCTGTATAAAATTATGCAACATAACTAAAGATTTTTATTATCATTATTTTTACTATTGAATAAGAATTCACCGCAGTATGATGAATGAATTTTATTCATTCATCAGTCTAGTAGTTAGTATGATGGGGGCGGCGGGATTACGTAGGAGCAATATGTCAGTAGGTCACATCGGTAATGAATGTTGTGAGAAAATAAAAAGAAATGCACGCAGAATTATTATTATTACGATTCTTTTTATTATTATTAACAACATTATCGTCAACATCACTATCATTTTCATCTTTCGTTGCTTTCTTCATGTATCAGCGATAAATCTAAACAAAAAGCGTTTTTTTTTCTCTCTCTCTCTTGCCAAAAAAGATTTTATTTCATTTACGAAATAATATGTGTGCATATATATATATATATATATATATATATATATATATATATATATATATATATATATATATATATATATATATATATATACACATATATATATACACATATATATATATACACACATATATATAATGTGTGAGTGTGTAGGGATATATATATATATATATATATATATATATATATATATATATATAGAGAGAGAGAGAGAGAGAGAGAGAGATATTATTTGGAAAAAATAGATTTTGAAATGGCATGTAATTCACTACAGCAGACACACACACACACGTTTAAGTCCAACAACATGCTCTTACAGATGCAGTATTTGGGCATATTGTCAGTGTTGTATCCTGAGGTCATTCAGTGTTTTGGGTTCTCCAACGTAAACCTTGATTGATTGATCTACGCGACCCGGCCTTGGTTGATCAACCCAAGCCTCGTGTCCAAGCGGCATTCTACTGACCTGCCATTCACCTCCAGAACCATATAATATAGATATTATACATGAATGTGATGTATGATATAAGAAAGAGGGAAAAGGAGAGAGAGGAGAAGAGACTTGACACTAATGAAAACGTGTTAAATGTTTACTTGGAATGAAAGAAAACTGAACTACTGTTGCGTTGAACTGTCGACCAAATTATAACAATCAAACTTCGAGAGAGGGGAACTTCTAGATCTGCTAAAACTAACAGCCA
>NC_142936.1:70701954-70724454 GCF_046866305.1 Octopus bimaculoides | reverse complement strand
GGGATGATAGTGGTGGTGGTGAGGGTGCTAGTAGTGGAAGAGGAGGAGGAGGAGGAGGATAGTAGCAATGATAATGCTGGTGATGATAATGTCAATCACAATGACAATGATGATGATGAATATGTGGAATCATTGTTCTATTTGTGAAATTATTGTTTTCCTTTGGTACCAAATTGATCTTTCTCTCTCTCTCTCTCTATCTCTCTCTCTCTCTCTCACACACATACACATGCATCTTCTCTGCCACCTGACTTTGTGTGTAAAAAAGTATCCTTCATTTAAAATTTCCCATGGAAACATGTCTGGTTAAAAGGAGACGTTACCTTAACCTTACTTAGAAACAGATGAGGGTTAGTGACAGGAAGGGCACACAGCCATAGAAAATCCACCTCAACAAATTCCATCAGACTCATGCTAGCATGAGAATGCAGACATTAAAACAATGATGATGACGATGACAAAGATGATGATGATGATAACGATGACGATGATGATGAAGACGACGATGATGATGATGACGACGATGATGATGGTGGTGATGATGATTATGATGACAACGACAATGATGATGATGATGACGATGATGATGATGACGACAAGGATGATGATGATGACGACGATGATGATGGTGGTGGTGATGATGATGATGATGACGACGATGATGATGGTGGTGGTGATGATGATGATGATGAAGATGATGATGATGATGATGATGAGGGTGATGATGATGAGGATGATGATATACTGATGGAGATGAATATCAAAGTGAATTTAAACAATATTTATGATGTCTAAAATTTTGAAATATTAACACTGCTTCATTTTTTAGGTGTAATTTGTGTTTGCCAATTTGATTGATATTCAATATTTAATTTGTGTCCCTGATGTCATTATTGGTTTATTTGCATTGTTTGTTAGTTTCTTTTTTCAATGTTTACCTGTTTGTTTTCATTTAGTTATTGATTGAACTACATCTAAAAAAAAAGGCAAAAACATCACCTGTCAAAAAGTCTGCATATTTTCTATGGCTGTTTCATTTTATTGCTGGAGAAAATAGTTTGATTTTGTTGCAATGAGGTTTATAAATGCTCCAATCTCTATGCAAAAGAAAATGGCAAAGTGCATGAATGCATGCATGCATATGTGTGTGTGCATGTTTATGTGATGTGTTAGTGTATTTATGTGCATTGCATAAAAGAACTTGACTTTTGTGTATACCATTTCTTGAAGTCCAGTTTCTGTTTTTGTATAAATGTTTTATTTAAGTGGTTTTGAGTGACTTGATATATTAATATGATGTATTTAGTGTGCATATTACTGTCACTTGAAAAGTAACCTAGTACTCTAGCGATGGAATGTGTTCGTATATGTATATATATATATATATATGTAAGTGGTATCTATATATGTTTGCCTACAATTATGTGTGTGTGTGTGTATGAACACACCCACACACACATATATATATATATACATACATACATACATACATACATACACGTATATGTATATGTATATATATATATATATATATATATATATATATATATATATACATATATACATATATATATATATATATATATATATATATATATATATATATAATATATATATATATATATATATATATATATATGTATATATATATATATATATATATGTATATATATATATATATATATATATATATATATATATATATATATATATATATATATGTATATATATATATATATATATATATATATATATATATATATATATATATATATATATATATGTATGTATGTACTGATAGAAGGATAGATACATACATACATACATAGGCAGACAGACAGACAGATACACACATACCATATATACATAACATACATACAGACATACACACATACAGACATACATACATACATGTGTACATACGTACATACATACATACGTACATACATACACACATGTGTACATACATATATACATACATACATGCCTGCATGCATACATGCATACATGTATATGGTGGCTGCAACTTGATTTTGAGGAATGCCATTACTTGTTGTTCTCCTAACTATGAGGTGAACAGATGTGGTTTTTCAATCCTGCTAGAAGCCAACACTTTTCTGCAAAGATGTAGAAATGACGGGTGCCTCTTGCAGCAGGTATTCAAAGAGCTTCATCTCATCCTGGAATTTTCCATTGAGTGCTTTGCCTTTTTCAATTACACAACACATAATAGACATAATAAAAATCAAAACATGCCAATGCTTGAAGCTTTTTAAAGTGAGAAAAGGTTTTGTACAGAGCCAATCCTAATCTCTAAACAATGTATGTATTTGTCCAAAAAACAAGAAACTAGTATACAACATTGAGTGCAAAAAAAAGTAGTTGGTATTTATATCAGAGTTTCCCTTCTAGTAAAGGAGTATCTGAACAAAGATTAGGAGTCTTTCAGTCACAGTTGTTGGATCACCATTGACTCTGCTGAGTTTATTAGTCCTTTGGAAGTGGGGTTATTTATTTGTTTTTTTGGTTTGCAGAGTAACCAAAGAAAATCACCTCCTTTACCAAGCAGGCTTGGTAGGGTTGTCAGTTTAGTCACCAACAGCTTAAACATGCAACATGTTGTACTGGGTTACATGTTCCCAGCAGCACTAAAACCAAGCTGATATATATATATATATATACAGACATACACACACACATATATGTATATATATATATATATATATATATATATATATATATATATATATATATATATATTTATATATATATATATGTATATGTATATATATGTATATGTATATATGTGTGTGTATATGTATGTATATATGAATATGTGTGTGTGTGTGTGTGTGTATATGCACACATATACATGCATACATACACATGCACACGTATGTGCACACAGACACACACACACACATATATACATACATATATTCTCTTCAATGTATTTTCTAACTGCATCCAAAATACTTTTTCATGCTATCTTGTGCATTTATTGCTTAAATATTTTAAAATTTAGGTCCTGTATACACTCTCTTTCTATCCTGTTTAGTTTAAGGAAGTTGTAGTTAGTGGCTATTTTTGGCTCATTTAATTCTTTTACAAATACATATTATTATAGATAAAGGGAAAAGAAAAAAATTTTCTATGCCAATATGCTGAAGAATAGACTTTAGATCATCTAACCACATACAATATCTCTCAGTCTGAGAGAAACTTATTTAAATTAGATTATTGTTTTTTGAAAAATTTTATCCTTACAAATATTTTTTTTTTTTTTTTATATTTTCAATTTATAGCCAATAACCAATCCTCCACTATTCTCAACTTTGAGCTCTCTTTTTTGCTTACCTCCAACTAGATCTCTGCTTTTTACTTGCATTGTCCTTTTAGATTTTGATGTATTATGTCATACGGTTCCTTAAGAAAAGGCTTTCATCTCTTAAGTTTTGTTGGTTTTGAATTGTCTTCAATGCTTCTGTAATATATATTTTTGTTATTTATTTTCTAGGCAAAAGTGTTAGCCCTATGCAAATCCATATTTACCTCAGGGAAGCAGTGGTCCATATTTTTAGTCTGGCCTCTTGTCTTTGATCTATCCAGAATGAGAGGACCTACAAGAAGTGTGTGTTCTGATGGCATAGCTCTCAAAGTCATTGAGGCATGCAAGTCACCACTTCACAACAAGGATTAGATCTTGTGAGGAAACAGCCTCTTCTTCTCAAAGCTAATTAGTAACAAATGATTTCCTCATAAGCCTACTCAACTTATCCATTTTTCCTCCTCTCATCAATACTGAATCTCCTCTTCTTTCCCCTTCTCCCCAGGCCCTAGACTAACACCTGTCCCCTAATCATTATTCCTCCACAGAATATCTACCAGATCAGTCTCACCAGTCTCAAAGAATCCCTTCAAAAGACATTGGCACAGCCTCTTCCCAATAACTCTAAATCGTGTTGACTTTGGGGACAGAGACACAATTTCCTTCTTCCTCAACAGAAACAAAATAAAGGCTGAATTTCTTCAAACCACTTTTGCTATAAATAGCAGTTAAACTGTTTTCAAATGACTCCCTACCACCTTGCAAAAAATATTGTTACATTGGATAATGTAATCTTGGATACACAATGCACAGAAAAAAATTAAACTAATGTGAGTGTTATGCTCAGAACATCTTTGATCATCACCCTGCTCATTCATGGGCTGTCCCAGGGTTAAACAACTAAGCAATTTACTACTGCAATGCTATTAGCTTAGGCCAAAGTTAATCAATTACCTAGGTAACCAGAACGTATCCAATACTTCCAGATAAGTTTCTCTCAGACTGGTAAACAGTCAGGATATTGATTCACTTTAAACCTACTTGAAATACTTCTTGATCTCTTTTCACATTCATAACTTAATACCAAGTTTCCTCTGACCTTCTTCACACACGTTTGCATTTATACAGAGACATATCATTACCATCATCGTCATTGTCGTCATCGTTGTCATCATCATTGTCATCATCATCATCATCTTAATGTCCACTTTTCCATGCTTTCACCAGTCAGACGGAATTTATTGAGGCAGGTTTCCCATTATTGGATATCCTCTCTCTTGCCAAACTTTGCTTGTTTCCAAGCAGGGTAACATTTCCTTATGGCTTGACATAAGATTGGAATGAAGGAACCTACTTGAATGATGATATTATTACACAATGTGAAGACAGGGTCCTCTGAAATTTCTTTCCTATTCATGTGTTTCCTGCTGGTGTTGACCTACAACTGTGTAAACAGAACATTAATGATATCAGTCTCAGAATTTCAGAGAGTTTGCTAGGGTCATGGATTCTGCACCTTCAACCAGACTCAGCAATTAAGAAAAATACTCTGAATATTCACCAATGTATAGAATATATAAACAGCCTAACTGAGAAAAATATCAATGGTTCTAATCACACTTAAACTGATGAGACCCAGCTAAGATTGAAACTGTAATCCTTTGGTTGGTAGATTCACATGTTCCCTCTTTGGCTATAATCATGCAGTGATAAGCAAAGACAGAAAACCTTTCATCATTGCACACACACACCCCCATCCACACATACACACACACACACACACACACACACAAATGCACTATGGCCAGATGTCCTTCTTGTCACCAGTCCTCATCTGTTTCTAAGTAAGGTTAATATTTCCTCATAGTTTCCATGGAAGACATCACTTGTAACTGGGACTCCATCAGTTATGATGATATATGCTACACTTGATCCAATTAAACAGCCTGCTCATGAAATTAACATGCAAGTGGCTGAGCATTCCACAGACACGTATACCCTTAACGTAGTTCTCCAAAGACTCAGTGCGATGCAGAATATAACAAAGATGGATATGAAACATAGATACTACTCATTTTTGTCAGCTGAATGGATTGGAGCAATATGAAATAAAGTACAGTTCTATATTTAAGAGATGAGGTATTATGTACATTATTTACATTATTTACTATGCTGTTAACCACTACGCCATATGCCCACGGGCATATGGCGTAGTGGTTAAGAGCGTGGGCTACTAACCCCAAGATTCCGAGTTCGATTCCAAGCAGTGACCTGAACAATAACAACAACAACAACAATAATAATAATAATAATTATAATAATAATAACATCTAAAAATACCTTAGGAATGAGAACCCAGGTTCGAAATTTCCCCAAGACACCTGAAGAAGGCTGGAGAGTATATCAGCCGAAACGTTGTGTTAACAACAAAGATGAGGGCAAATATCTGTTGAATGTAAATAATGTATGAAATAAATTGTTTTGCTTAACTCTATAGTATTTAAACTGGCCATATCAGGCCCAAATATTTTACCTGTCTTATGCTTAAACTGGCCAGATGAAAGCTCTCACACTTACCTTGCAATGTCATTCTTAAAATAAACAATCACATCATCGAAATAGCAAAGCTAGAAGATAATAGATGATAAATTCAAAACTACATAAATAGATAAGCATTACATTCGACAGAATAATCTGAATACTAAAAAGTTAAGGAAAAAGTGCCACCAGGAATTGAACTTACAACCTTATGATCATGAGCCAAATACCCTAACCACTAAGCTACATGCCTTCACTGCTGGTGTAATGGCATTGCTACCACATTTATGTCTTTTCTACACATGTTGAACTGCAACAGTTTATAAAATAAGTATGTTTTTCTATACATTTATGTCTGTGTACATCTATGTGTCTGGAAAAAGATGGCTAGATAATTAGTCAGACAGACAGATATTTTCTCTTATATTCACAATAAACTCAGTTCATCTTAAATACCTTTTGTATGTGAGAATCTCAAATGCTCTCACATTTCAGCTAAGTAAGAAAATTACAGATGAAGATCCAACTAATACAATACAAATACTAATCTTGTCTCTCTTGTATCATTGTTGTATTATTGATCATAGCAGACAGAAAGAAATTAGTTGATAACAAAGTGGTTGTACCTGAGTAAAACATTAAGTGTGTTATGGTAAGATGGGAATATACAATTTTCTGTCTTGTGAAAGATTAGTTATCAGATTGAACATCATTAACAAAAAAAGCCAAAACAATGTCTTTTCATATTAATCGAGATTCATTTTGAAAACTGTCATCAAGTTTTCAGCATTTTCAGAGAATATAACAAAAGAAATGTTGGTTCAATTCTTAGCCAGCTCTATTTGGAAGCCATATTGGTGACAATTAAGAATTGAGTGAACTAATCTTCCATTGAAATCATTAAAAGTATTGTGCAAAGATCAAATAGTAACTTTGGATATGCAAAACCAATTTCCTCTAGATGTTTTGTTTTCTTTTCTCTTCTCTTCTCTTCTCTTCTCTTCTCTTCTCTTCTCTTCTCTTCTCTCTTTCTCTCTCTCTCTCCCTACCTACGCCAGCATGGAAGGTGGACATTAAACAACAATGATGATGATGGTGATGATATATATATATAGTCCAAGAAAGTTAGGGGTTGTGAATCCAACCCACTAAGGGATAATATCTATCCAATATACTGCCGGAAGGATATCCAATTATTATTACACTAGTGTTTTTATCAAGTGCAATAAATAGAAATTTTACCCTTAATTTATTGTTGTTGGCACTCCGTTGCTTACGATGTTGAGGGTTCCAGTTGATCCAATCAACGGAACAGCCTGCTCGTGAAATTAACGTGCAAGTGGCTGAGCACTCCACAGACATGTGTACCCTTAACGTAGTTCTTGGGGATATTCAGCATGACACAGTGTGACAAGGCTGACCCTTTGAATTACAGGCACAACAAAAACAGGAAGTAAGAGTGAGAGAAAGTTGTGGTGAAAGAGTACAGCAGGGTTCGCCACCATCCCCTGCCGGAGCCTTGTGGAGCTTTAGGTGTTTTCGCTCAATAAACACTCGCAACGCCCGGTCTGAGAATCGAAACCGCAATCCTATGACCGTGAGTCCGCTGCCCTAACCACTGGGCCATTATGCCTCCACCCTTAATTTATATAGCAATAAGAAAATGGAGGGGAATATGTGGTACTCATCAACTTGCAAACATTGTATTATATCAATTTACCCATTACCAGCAGGATTCTAACTTCTCCATAAGCAGAAAAATAACGGAGTGTCTCATTGCAGGTTATAGAAGTCTGGACATTATTATAACAATTCTCACGAAATATTTTTTTATATAAATTCCTCCATCACAAACAGGACTGACACGTACGCACCCCACAGGTTTCGGATATAAATATATATACATATATAGGTCTGAACATTTTGCTGGGAATATAGCGATAGGAACTAATGCACCAGTCCTTCTAGGACCCTGCCACAAGAATATGCAGAGTTCTTTATTAATATATATATATATATATGCATACACAATAGGTTTCTTTCAGTTTCCATCCACTATATCCACTCATCAGCCCAGGATTACAGTAGAAGACACTTGCCTGAGGTGCTATGCAGTGGGACTGAACCCAAGACCACATGGTTGGGAAGCAAGCTTCTTAACCACACAGTCGTGCATGCACCTATACATACATACATACATACATATATACATACATACATACATACATATGTAGGGATAAACAAGTTAGGCAGGTTGATATACAAAAGATATTAAGTACATTAAATACAAAAAAGTATATATGTTTACACACGAAAAGTCAGACTTACACAGAATAGAAATATGAAGAATTAAAGGAGGTGAAGAAGAGTGTTACAAAGCCAACAGCTGTTTCTGGGGGCTCAGTGTTTCAAAATAACGATTGTAAATTGATTCCATTACAGGATGGTATGAGCCTCTGTCTTCAGGGAAGAAATCCTACATTTGAGGTGTTGTCAGAAAGGAGATTAAAAATGGAATAATTTTGTGGAGAGCTAAGTGTATTAGAGGGAGAGGGAGGGAGACAGGGAGAACAGGAAAGAAAGCAGAAAGCGAGAATATATATCTGCTCCTCTCCTCCCTTCTTTCTTGTTTCTCTTTCACATCTCCTCCTCTTCTCCCTTCCTTCCTTTTTTCTTTTTCACATCTCCTCCTCCTTCTCCCTTCCTTCCTTTTTCCTCTCCATTTGTATAAAAACCAAGAGACCTTCTGTAAAATTTATTTTGAAAAATCCTCATGAATGGATGAGAGCACTAATAGAGAATTATTCAAAATTTTGACTGCCTCCTTTTTCTTAATATACAATATCTGTACATCACTTCAAACACTCTATATATACTCACACACACATGAGTGTGTGTGTATATATATCTATGTATCTCTGCAATGTACACATATGTCGGACAAAATCAAAACAACGAGAAACTTGAGCTTTTAGCTAAAGAGGAAGTATGCTATTATTCAACCTAGAAGTTATAGCAGCCAAATTCACCTCAAACCATTCCCTATTTTTACAATGCAAGAACATACCATGCATTGTATAAAATGATCACTCATCAAAAATCTTTTATCATATATCAACTTGATTAAGACTATCCAGTTGACAAATAATAGCAAGGATTAATATTAAATGGATTTTTGTTTTGAATTCTGTAGCAAGAGTGGTAAGGTTCCCTTAGGGAATTCTCGAACCAAATTTAATTTTGGGGTGAAGCCATTTTACTTCACTTAATTGATAAAGCTCTTTAAAAACACATGAATGTTGTACAATCTCATACCACTTCATGCATAAGTCCCAAGCTTTGTGATTGTATATCAAATCAAGACTGAATGAATTTAGAAGTTAGACAAGGAAATGAAATCATTCAAGCTGGCATTTTTCCTTACTAGGATTTTTCCTTACAGCATAAATATTAATTACCTTGAACTGTGTGTCCTTTTATGGTCTTTTATGTTGTTGTTGTTGTGTGTTTGGGGGTGTTTTTTTTTTTTTGCTTTTGTTTCTGAAATGCTCTTGAATTTTTCTATAAAGCTGGATTTCAAGAAAAACCCATAAAAAAATGTTTTTGTGTTTATTCATAGGCGTGTATACTTGTTTTTTGCGTATATGTAGGCGGTTGCAAGTAAATAAACAGGTATGAGCAGTGAGTGCATATTTGTATATGTGGGTGTGAACATGGGAGTGGATACATTGTAACATGTTTAAGTCTATATATTCCAAGTGAAAGGAAAATTGTATGATTCATGTATATGGACAGCAATTCTACACAGTAGTGAGACATGGGACCTGAATGCAGAGTTTAGAAAGGAATGTCGCTAGTATGCTCCATTGGATGTGTAATGTAGGATTACATGTTTGACAGAGTGCTAGGGTTTTGAGAGAGAAGTTAGGCATAAGAGGAATTGGTTGCTATGTGCAAAAGAGATGACTGTACTGGTTTGGCCATGTGATGCGGATGGATGCCAACAACTCCATAAGGAAGTGCTGATCTCTCAAAGTAGATGGAACATGTGGAAGTGGGACATCCAGGAAGACATGGGATGCAGTATTGAAGAATGACCTCAGGATGCTGAACCTTTCAGGCAAGACGACAAAGGATTAAGATTCCTGGTCCCTTGCTATACTCAAGAAGACTTGTACTCCACAGCAGAAATGTTAAGACTGGTCCCTCTGGTGGTGTAAAGCACTCATGGTGATGCCATATAAAAGTGCCCATGTGGTGTCATGTAAAAATGCCTATGTGGTGGCATATAAAAGTGTCCATGCAGTACCATGTAAAAGCACCCAGCACACTCTGTGAAGTGGTTGGTATTAGGAAGAGCATCCATCCATAGAAACCATGCCAAAGCAGACTGGAGTCTGGTGCAGCTCCCCCAGCTTGCCAGCTGTGGTCAAATCATTCCACCTATGCCAGCATGGACAATGGATGTAAATTAAAAAGCAAAAAGAAAAAGAGATATATACATAGATATAAATATATATACACACATATAGACATATACATGTGTCTATATGTATATAATATATATATAAAAATTTTTTTAAAAAAACGAAGAAATAATGCAAAGAAGCAACAACACAAGGACATGGTACATGTAAAGTATTAGCAGATGCTCAGAGAAGGAAAGAAAGGTGGTTTTACATTTTGAGCAAAGCTCTTCTTCAGAAACAGGAGACAGAGGAAAGTCCAATAGAAAAGGAAGACGGAGGAAAAAAATTGCCAACGATTCACATGTCATTGTCGTCATCATCATTATTTAATGTCCGTTTTCCATGCTGGCATGGGTAGAACAGCTTGACAGGAACTGGCAAAACCAAGTTCCATAGCCTGTTTTGGCGTGGTCTTGACTGCTGGTGCCAACCACTTTACAGTGTATACTGGGTACTTTATACATGGTGGCAGCACCAGCCTATATATATATATATATATATATATATATATATATATATACATAGATATACATACATATACATATATATACACATATATATATACACATATATATAAATATATACTGGTGCTGGTACCATGTATAAAGCACCCAGTATACTCTGTAAAGTGGTTGGTACCAGCTCTTGAAACCATGCCAAAACAGACTATGGAACTCGGTGCAGCCTCTGGACTTTACAGCAAATATTCTGCTTAATACCACAGATTTGCTTGTCAGTTGTTTGACCTTAACCAGTTGAGCATGTCCCTTGGTGGCTAACAATATGTGCATCTCTGATCACGAGCAGAAGTAGTGGGGGAGCATCACTGCCATGTTTAACTCTGTAGTCTACATCCTATTATTATTTTTTTATCTATTTCAAGTTCCACTGTTAAAATGATTTACGTCATCTCTCTCAAAGTTAGTTTCTAAAAGATAAGCAATCTTACATAGTGCAGGCATGGCTGTGTGGTAAGAAGTTTGCTTCCCAGCCACATGGTTTTAGGTTCAGTCCAATTACATGACATGTTAAGCAAATATCTTTTATTATAACCTCAGGCCAACCAAAACCTTATAAATAGACTTGAAAGAATGAAATTAAAAGAAGCCCATCTTATATATAAATATATGTATATGTGCATGTCTTTGTGTATGTCTGTACTTGTTCCCCACCGGTGTTGGTGTGTTTACATCCATGTAACTTAGCAGTTTGGCAAAAGAGACTGATAGAATAAATACCAGGCTTAAAGAAAATAAGTATTGGGGTCAATTCTTTCAACTAAAAATTCTTCAAGGTAGTGCCCCAGCATGGCTGCAGTCTAATGACTGAAACAAGTAAAAGATTTTTTTAAATCATACTGTAAACAATATATTGTGCCTGTATGTAGAGAGAGAGAGAGAGAAAGAAAGGAAGAGGAAGTTATATATATTTATTTCTTTATTGCCTACAGAGGGCAAACAAGGACAAGCAAAGGGATTAAGTCGATTACATTGACCCCAGTGTGTCACTGGTACTTATTTAATCAACCCTGAAAGGATGAAAGGCAAAGTTCACCTTGGTGGAATTTGAACTCAGAACGTCTGCCATTACATTCTGAGTTCAAATTCTGCCAAGGTCGACTTTGCCTTTCATCCTTTCAGGGTTGATTAAATAAGTACCAGTGACACACTGGGGTCGATGTAATCGACTTAATCCCTTTGTCTGTCCTTGTTTGTCTCCTCAATGTTTAGCCCCTTGTGGGCAATAAAGAAATAAATATTTATAAATATATATATAACTTTTATCTTTCTTTCTTCCTCTTTCTCTCTACATACACACACCCACCCACACACCCACATACACGTGTATACATATATATATATAATTTAATTCTTAGGTGAAAGGACTTTTTTTGGTAATAGGAAGTGGATCAGGTTGATTCACTTCATACCAATGCTTATTTTGTTAATACTGAAGAACCAAAAAAGAAGAAAGAAGTTTAACTCTAGTTTGATTGACTTACATATATATATATATATATATATACACATATATATATACACACACACACACATATATATATATATATATATATATATATATATTTCATATGTACATATATATATACACACATTCGCACACACATGCACACACACACCACACACACACACACACACACATATTTGTATGTATGTGTATGTGTGTGTGTGTGTGTATGTGTTATTCTCCCTTATAAATATCATTGAAGACGTGGGAATGTATATAATGCCTGTTTCTCTGAGCATTTTTCATCTATGTCTCATTTTTAGTTTCTTTCAACAGAACAAAGCTTCATTTCTTAGGGATATAAGATTCTCCTGTTGATATTCAGACAAAAATATGTTCTATTTATTTATTGAACTTTTTAGAAAGTCTTCCACTCTTAACATGTGAAAGCTTATGAAAAAAATCTCCAACTCACAAGATTAAAACAGATTTTGAGTTCAAAGAGAAAACATAATCCTGAATGAATGATCCAAATAATAATTGTGTGGATTTATAGGATAAGAGAAAAAATATATATAATGCATAATAATTAAGCCCCTTTGTTTCAGCTTAATTATTTTTCATTGAATATTAAAGTTTTTGTGACACCCTAGTCATTAGTTATACATAGGAAACACTTCACTAATACAAAGAGAAAATATATAGTAATATATCTCCTTGGACCTGATAAGAATGTTTACCTGTAACTATGGTAACAATTATTACCTTGTGTACTCAAATAAAATCATTAATTGTGCTTAAGGGTGTTGACAACAGGTTTTATTCAGATCAATCAGGTGTTTGATGAGAGATAAATGAAGTCAGGTTTAATCCTAAAAGAAGATACTGAGTCCATTAATAATGATATGGAATGTACCAAACCTTATAAAAGAATGAATTTGGACAGTATATATTTTTTAATTGCAGACATGCATTTACCTTTTTGATACTAACCTGTCTAAAACTGCTCCTTGGTTCTATGATACAAACTTCTGTTTTAAAATTATATAAATTTAAACCTTCCATCAAATTTTCATGTTAATTTATGCTCCACATACTGAATAAATAAGGATGAAGTTATTTTATTAAATTCTAAATTATTTTCAAAATAAACTGAAAGCCAGGCTGTGCATTTCAACTGAAATATAGTGACAAAGTGGTTCAAATGACACTTAACACTTTAGCACAGTGATTCCCAACATGGGGCATATGCCCCACCAGTGGTACCTGGGAAAATTGTGGTAGGATTGGGTGTCATAGTTGCTAGACACATGTTCTCATTAAAATGATTCACTATTTCTCCTCAGAGCCAATAATGTACCTATTTTTCGTATTCAGTACTTAATAAAAGAGTTACCAGTAGATTCCTTTGTACTAAACAATTGCAATAAAATATTAAAAATAAAGTTATTTTTCACTAAGCAGCTGCTGGCTCTCCAGATCTCAGTCAAACTGTCCAACCTATGCCAGCATGGAAAGCGGGCGTTAATTCCTGATGATGATCATCATCATCAGGAATTGTATTTAAAAAATTGTTGAAATATTTTGTGTATTGTAAAAGTATAACCAATGTATTGCATGTAAATGTTAACAGTGAAATCTTATGTGGACCCCCAAGGGTTATATGGACCCTAGTTGAGAACCACTGCTGTAGGTAATACACAGGTAAGTCCAGAAAATAGTCAAGACAGATTGTTATTGTTAACTATTTCTGAAAAATAAAAAGGTTGTTGCTGCACCAAACACAATGTACAGAAGTCTAAGGACTCCTAACAAGCTACAGAGACGACTGCATTTGGAGTGCATTGTGTGTTGTCAACACCATTGAAATGGTGTACTGCTATACCAGGTCTGAGAAAGGCTCACTGTTGATTTTTCCCTCTTGCATTGTTTTTACTGTGAACATAATTTCTGCATGACAACATTAAAGTCAACATACAATGACAGTCTTCTATAACAAATCCATTTGAAATGAAAACTGTATTGATGTAGAGATGTATAATTTTGCCCATACTCTTCTCTGTCTTCTCCTTGGCTATACCTGAGTTCACTACAAATAAACTCCCACCTTACATTCAAGTATCATACCACATAAATGACAAGTTATTCAAACCTGGAAAACTATGCCAGATCCAAGACCATGACTACATCAGTAATTGAACTTCAGTGAGCAGATATCAGAGTTAATGCTACTTAAGCTCAAAGACTACAGATAATTACCATCCAATGTATATGATGATGTAAGTAAAACTAAAGTTTCAACACAAATAATTTTTCAAAATAAGTAAAACTTACATCAATAAGCTTCATACAAGCAGGAACCTGATCCAACCATTTGGGTACATGGACAGATGGTTGGTTGAAAATATAGCTTACTTCCAATATCCACATAGTCACCTGTCACAAAAAGTAGATATTGATAAGGAAATCCAGTCCCAGACAAATAATTGTTTGTGTAACCTTTGATCAGAAAAATAGGTAGATGAAGGTCATGATCTGAAGCAAACAACCAAACTTAATGTGTATAAGGGATCCTTTTTATGAAATTCCTTATACCACTTTGGAATTTAGTTATTTAGTCATAGTAAACATCTTTATAAGTTGCATACATAATACCACCACTGATATCTGAGAAATATCATGCATATCCTGTAACTGAACAAACAAATGATTGTCAGTATGCTTGTGTAAGCCAATATTTCCATATCTTCTGCAATGAAACAATGATTATTCTTCATCAGCTTTGATGAGCAGACAATGTCATGTGCATTCTGAACCATTAGTTGCCTGAGTAACTACTTTACTCTCAGCTGGACTTAAGAAAATGTACAGAAGTGGGGGACAAATAAAGCTGTTTGCAGGCTTAACTGAAGGGAATATGAGAAATAATGACTTCAATCTATATGATGGGGAATTATTGATGGATAATCAATGGAAACAAGAGACACATTATCTATTATGGAGAACCCAACTGAGACACAGCGTAAACCAATCTACCTTACTGGGAAAATGTGAACACATAAACCAACATGAAGCGAATAAAACAGCTCCTTTTCTCATACATGTGTGTGTGCATATATGTATGTAGCACTGTATCTCTATATTTATCTATATATCTATCTATCAATATACATATATACATATACATACATACATACATACATACATACATACATATATATATATATATATATATATATATATATATATATATATATATATATATATATATATATATATTTATATATATATATATATATATATACATACGTATGGACACAGCTGTGTGTGTGTGTGTGCACGTGCACAAGAGAGAGAAAGACAGAATTTCTAAATAACTATAGTTCTAATATATTCTCTATTTACAAATCTAGTTTGTAGCAATAGGCCAATTCCTCTTTGTTTCAAATATAGTTTGGGGGAATATATTTCAGAAATTAATACACTAACATGAGTGTTCTCAATGTAACTTAATTAAAGCCAAACATTTAGAATGGAAGTAACGAGAAATCACTGGGGAAGAAGTCATTAAGACATAACTAAATTGAGAAAATAATAGGAATTAATGAAACCACAAAAGACATACCTTTAATAATGATTTATATTAAACATCAACTCAATGAAATAATTACATTTCATGTCTTAAATTTTCTTGTTTTGCTTTGTGGAATGTAGCAAGAGAAATAAATCATGCAGCATATTTTGTGTTATGTGGTGAAGACATTTGCTGCACAACTACACAGTTTTTGATTTCAGTCTCTCTGCGCTGCACTTTGAGTAATTATCTTCTTCTATAGCCCTCGGCCAACCAAAATTCTTTGAGTGAATTTGTTCAATGGAAACTGAACATACATACAAATACAAACACATCTATATGTATATGTATATATAAATATATGTATGTATGTATGTATATATGTGTATATATATATATATATATATATATATATATATATATATATATATATATATATATATATATATATATATGTATATATATATATATATATATATACATACATACATACATACATACATTCATTCATACATACATACATACATACATACATACATACATATATATACACATGTACATATATGCAGGTGTGTGTGTATGTGTGTGTGTGTGTGTGTGTATAGCAATCTGAGTATTGTAATTAAAGCAGATTCATCATAGAAAGCCTTATTACCTGCAGCTGTAATTGATATATTTTTGCAATGCTGCATGGTGAGAAGACAGGGGTCTTGACAGCAGAGGTCTTGATAAAATTGGAAAGAATTGAAGTGAGCATGCTCCATTGAATGTGCCATACAAGCATGCATGAAAGATAAAGTACAAATGTGTTGAGAGAAAAACTGGCTTTAAGAGGAATCAGTTGTAGTGTGCCATTGTGCTATGGTCATGTGATGCACATAAATGAGGACAGCTGAATAAAGAAGAGTCAATCATATGATGTTGATGGAATTTGCAGAAGAGGGAGTTCCAGGAAGACATGGGTTGAAGTGGTGAAGGATGTTCTTGAAACTTGAACCTTACAGAGGCACCAAGATGACTGGTGCTATGTGGTTCTCAAGAAGATAAGTCAAAATCAGTGAAACTAAGTTTTGGGAACACTGTGTATGCATGTGTGTGTGTGTGTTTACACACATACATACATATATATATATATATATATATATATATATATATATATATATATATATATATACATACAAATCTTAGTTGTAGCAGATATTGGTACCATGCAAACTGACACCCATGCCAGTGATATGTAAAAGCACCTATTACACACTTAGAGTGGTTGATATTAAGAAGGGCATCCAGCTGTAGAAGTCTGGTGCAGCCCTCAGTTTACCAGCCTTTGTCAAACCGTCCAACCCATGCCAGCATGGACAATGGACAATAAACAATGATTATGATTACCCATTACAATTAGTCTTGACCTAAAGGTCCTTAATATTTGCCTTCATTAATTGTTTACGCTGTATGTCGACTCTGTCGTTGTTTGTTCATTCAAAGCTCCAACTCTCCATGGATTTTATATTTTAAAAATTTCTGGATGCTGTTGTTTTCTGAAGTCTTCCTGCCTTCTCATTAAAAGAATGAAATAGGGAGTAATAAACAGTCCGACAACTGATGAGGAGTTATCTTCTTTTGGTATTTTGTCCTGTACTTTTCTCTCGTGTCTTTACGTATTTTTCACTCGTTGGTGATGTCCTATACACAATGTGTACATCTAATTTATATATATTTATATATATAAATATAAATATAAATACATATATATATATATATATATATATATATATATATATATATATATATATATATATATATATATGTATAAAACTTTCTCATTTCCCAAGCGTTAAACTAATACATCTGTTTGTTGTTTACACACCTGTTTTGTCTTTTGTTTTGTATATTTTTTGTAAATTCTAACTATATATATTTATATATGTGTGTGTATGTGTGTATGTGTGTGTGTGTGTGTGTGTGTGTGTGTGTGTGTGTGTGTAATGCATATGTATATGGAAATATATGTATCTAAATGTAAGTTATATATATATATGTGTATGTATCTACAGCTATCTATCTATGTATGCATGTATGTATGTTTATCTATCTATCTGTGTGTGTGTGTGTGTATATCTTTCCTTTCCTGAGCGTCCAATAACACTATCCGTATCACGTCCCCACTTTGTTGTGTTTTTTTGTTTTTGAACTTATATATATATATATATATATATATATATATATATATACACACCTTTTACCTTTTACCTGTTTCAGTCATTAGACTGCAGGCATGCTGGGGCACCACCTTGAATTTTTAGTTGAATGAATTGACCCCAGTATTTATTATTTTTTTAGGCCTAGTACTTATTCTATTGGTCCCGTTTGCTGAACTGTTATGTTACAGAGACATAAGCACACCAACACCAGTTGTCAAGTGGTGATGGAGAGACAAACACAAACACACACATATAGATATATATATACATATATATATACGATGGGCTTCATTCAGTTTCCGTCTACGAAATCCACTCACAAGGCTTTAGTTGGCCCAAGGCTATAGTAGAAGATACTTGCCCAAGGTGCCACACAGTGGGACTGAACCCAGAACCATGTGGTTGGGAAGCAAGCTTCTTACCACAAAGACAGACAGACAGACATACAGACAAATAGATAGATAGATAGATAGATAGATAGATAGATAGATAGATAGATAGATAGATAGATAGATACACCCACACGCACACACATTAATGTATATATAAATTGTTCTCATATACACCTAGTGATGCATTTAATTTGTTTAATTTCAGTTTATGTGTAAAAACTGTAAGTTGCTTTTGATAAAAGCCATATTAGTCTTTCATTAAACACCTACATTTTACAAAACTCACAACTACATTCTTTTCTATGAGAGTGTGTGTGTATGTGTGTATGTATGAGTGAGCAAGTGTCTGTGTGTGTGTGTGTGTGCGTGTGTGTGAATGTGTTTGCATGCATGTGTGTTTGTTTGTTGTGTGTTTGTGTGTGTATGTGCATGAGTAGTAGTAGTAGTAGTAGTAGTAGTGTTCATTCATTCATTGTATGTTAATATTTTAACAATGAATGTTACACTAATGTATTGGTACTCTTTTACTCTTTTACTTGTTTCAGTCATTTGACTGTGGCCATGCTGGAGCATCACCTTTAGTCGAGCAAATCGACCCCAGGACTTACTCTTTGTAAGCCTAGTACTTATTCTATCGGTCTCTTTTGCCAAACCGCTAAGTTACAGGGACGTAAACACACCCGAATCGGTTGTCAAGCGATGTTGGGGGAACAAACACAGACACACAACCATATACACACACATACATATATATACACACATATATACATATATATATATACATATATACAACGGGCTTCTTTCAGTTTCCGTCTATCAAATCCACTCACAAGACATTGGTCGGCCCGAAGCTATAGTAGAAGACACTTGCCCAAGGTGCGATGCAGTGGGAATGAACCCGGAACCATGTGGCTGGTAAGCAAGCTACTTACCACACAGCCACTCCTGTGCCTATTCAACAAAAACAATAATAATATTAAAGCCAAAATAATTTCACAAGCTACTACTCAGAGTTTCATGAACTGTTTTTCAGACAGTTGTGATATTTTCTCCACTTTGTTTCACATCTATGTGCATACTTGTGTGTGTGTGTGTGTTTGCATGTGCTTATGTGTGTGTGTGTGTGTGTGTGTGTGTTTGCATGTGCTTATGTGTGTGTGTGTGTGCTTGGGCATGTGTGTTTATCTGCGTGTTTATGTATATGTATATGTGAGTTTGTGTGTGTGAGTGTATGCGCGCGTGTGCGTATCTGTATTTGTATAATCCTAGGAATGTTATCAAACACTTTAAAGTAGGTAAATTCTTGTGTATACCATGACACCTTAGTCTTAATTTATGTAGGAAGTTCATATCTTTTCAGTGGGGGCGGGAAGCTTTCATTTGAATCAATGAATGAAATTACAACAGGTATTCACTACTTAACTACGTGAGTAATGTCAACAATTTATGTGACCTGTAGTGAAATGAATGTTATTCTTATTTCCTGCCCAGAAGACTTCCTTTTTTAACCCCACAAACCTTTGTTTCAAAATATTGATTTTTTTATATACTGGTTTGAGACTTTTGAAGTTAGTAAGATCGCACATTCTTTATTCTTTTTTTTTATTTATCTATTCACTATTAACTGCGTATTTCTTTATTGTCATTTTAATAAGAATTTAGTGGGGAAGAAGAAATTGCAGAAATACAGGTACTAGCATGGCTGTGTGGTTAAGAAGTTTGTTTTACAAACATGTAGTTTTGTCTGTCTTTTCTTGTATTTTTTATTTTATTTCTTTATTCTTCAATTTTTGGATCTTTTTTAAAACGGGGGCCACATTTTTCATTAACGAAACACTTTGAAACTTGGAACACTGGTAGAATGTGTCATATAAAACATCTTTTTCTCTTAGTCTTCTTAAAAAAAAGAAATCTCTAAGTTATTCCATGTTAAAGTTGTCGTATTTCTGTAATTTCAACCAATCACTGACGTCCATTCAGCAGATATACATTAAGTGCCGACTACATAAACAAACGATTCTGAAACAATTCTATCGGTGATAGGGTTAGGGTAAAACAGCAAATTTAAAAAGAAAAAAGCAAATAAAACGAAGAAAAAAAAAAGGAAATGAAAAAAGCAAATTTAAAATGAAAAAAGCAAATAAAACGAAGCTATGGCTTAATCAGCCAAAGGGGTAAATGTAAACAACTGAATACTTGTCAGTGATTGGTTGAAATTATCGAAATAAGACAATTTTTTACATGAAATAAATTCAAATACAAAAATATTTTTCTGTTCTATAACACAAAATAGATAAGTATACGAAGTTTGAAAGTCTTTCGGTACCAAAAACACTACGTAAAACATTAATGAAAAATGTGGCCCCCATTTTAAAAAAGATCCCAATTTTTTTTTTTATCTTGTCTCGGCATTGGACTATGCCCATACTGGGGCACCACCTTAAAGGATGAGTTGATCAAATCAATCTGAACTCTGGTAATTATTCTATTCATCTTTTATTATTAATTTTTTTTTTTTGACTAAATTGTTAAGCTACCCATGCTGTGGTACCTTAGGGAAGTGTCTTCTATCAAAGCCTTGAACCAATCGATGCCTTAGTTGATAGAAACTATGCAGAAGCCAGTCATATCAGTGTGTGTGTGTGTGTGTGTGTGTGTGCATGTTTGTATTTACGTTTATGTTTGTCTCTCTGCCTTGAAACATGATGTGGTGCTGGTTTGGATAAATTTTTGTAGCTTAACAATTTAGTCAAAAAAAAAAAATTAATAATAAAAGATGAATAGAATAATTACCAGAGTTCAGATTGATTTGACCAACTCATCCTTTAAGGTGGTGCCCCAGCATGGGCATAGTCCAATGCCGAGACAAGATAAAAAAAAAATTGAAGAATAAAGAAATAAAATAAAAAATACAAGAAAAGACAGACAAAAATTCTGCTATAAAATAATTACAAGCTGAAAGTAAGAGCATTTATGTCATCAAATAAAAACACAAAGAAAATAAAATGCAGCATGAATCAAAGAGTTCATGGTCAAACTACTAAAGTAAACTCAGCATGATCCATTTTTGACCAGACTGGAAAGGAATCAAGATAGATATGAGAGGAATCCAAAAATGACTTACAGGTGTTACATCTAAAAGCCAAGAGGCTGTTATTATATAAAACCAGAGTTTACTCAAAAGAAACTTCCTCACAAATGTAATCAAGTAAACAGGAAGCAGTAAATGCAGACTGGAGATTATGCACTGAATGCTAGAAAACAATTGACCACTTTATCTCAAACTTTTTACTTTGGGCTAAGTCAGAATATGTCCAGGCATGACTAATCACATAATTATTTTCACAGGATCTCATCATCATCATCATCATCCATCTCATTTTAAGCCTTTAACATTCAAACTGGTCTTATCCAGCCCAAGTATTCTGCCTGTTTTTTGCTGAAACCAGTCAGATCAAGCCTTTCACACCTACCCTCAAAATCATGAAGCTATGAGATGAGGCATGATTATTACAAAATGATATGAATAAATAAGCATTACATTTGGTAGAGTAATCTGAATGCTAAAGGGTCAAATGTCCACTTTTCCATGCTTTCATTCGTTGGAAAGAATTTCTTGAAGCAGATTTTCTATGACTGGATGCCCTTCCTATCACCAATACTCACCTGTTTCCAAGTAAGGTAATATTTCACCCAAGGCAGACATGTTTTCATAGAAAACTGGAAATGAAGGACATTGCTTACATAATGGTGACAATCGTTTATATGATGTCAAGACAAAGAGACAGTTACAAACTCTCACACACACACACACACACACATTTATACATATATGATGCACTTCTTTCAGTTTCCGTCTACCGAATGTACTCACAAGGTTTTCGTCAGCCTGAGGTTATATTAGAAGACACTTGCCTAAAGCATCACACTGTGGGACCGAAACCAAAGCCATGAGGTTGGGAAGTAAATTTCTTAAGGATACAGCCATACTTACACTTAAAAATTACCAAATCACGATAGATAATGAATGCTT